>NC_086448.1:438415022-438715022 GCF_028390025.1 Pseudophryne corroboree | reverse complement strand
CGTAGTTTGTGCATGTCATACAGTTACGGGTTTCCGATTTAACAAATTACTCCATGGAGTGAAACCATACCTTTTCACGTACAATTCCTAAATGACTGGCATGGGCAATATCAATTACCCTCTTTCTCAAAACAGCTGGAATAACAATTTTGTCACCTCTGAGAATGATTGAATCATCATGTACAGTTAGTTCTTGACAATGTTTATGAAGTGTCCTGAAGTCTTGTTCCTCATCATTTGAAAAAAAAACAAAACTGTTCCAGTCACCAATCATTGGAAATAATGCAGTGTTTTACTGCTGACAAAACTTTATCTTAGGAAGAAGCCTCTTTGATGTTGGCACTAGTAAGTGAATCATGAATTGAATTGTTAATAATAAAGTTCACATAGTCCTCCACTGAAGTAGACTGCGATATGTCAGAAGGCAGAAGATGTCTGGAC
Source organism: Pseudophryne corroboree (assembly GCF_028390025.1). Classification (NCBI taxonomy): domain Eukaryota; kingdom Metazoa; phylum Chordata; class Amphibia; order Anura; family Myobatrachidae; genus Pseudophryne; species Pseudophryne corroboree. The sequence continues at coordinate 438,714,581 of NC_086448.1, read as the reverse complement.
ATGTAATCTGAGGGATTGTCAGCACCAGCTCTATGAATGATAGAGAAATTGTATGCATGCGAACATAAGCCCCATCGCTGTATCCTAGCTGGTTGTTTGGATTTAAAATTTCCAAAAAGTGTCACTAGGGCTTGATAATCAGTCTGGATGGTAAAGTCAATGCCGTATAGATAGAGATGAAAGCATTCACAACCCCAGACTACTGCAAGAGCTTCCCTTTCTGGTTGAGAGTAACGTTTTTCCACCTCTGTTAAACAGCGACTTGCACATGCTACAATATGATGATCCCAATGTGTATTCACCTGAGTCAAGACAGCTCCGAGCCCCGCAGGACTGGCATCCACAATAAGTTCTGTTTTCCAGTCAGTGTTGTAATATGACATCGTGACACTATCCTGCAGACATCGTTTTATGTCATCAAATGCTTGTGATTGAGAGGAAGTCCATATGAATTTAGCATTTTTCTTTGTGAGTTCCCTAAGTGGGGCAGTCAGAGTAGCGTAATTTGGAATGAATTGGGAGCAATAGTTAGTCATCCCAAGAAATGACTTGACTTCACCAGCATTAGCAGGTTTGGATATATTTGTGATAGCCTGGACTTTTTCTGGATCAAGACTAACTCCATCTTGAGAAAAGATATGCCCAAAAAATGTGAGCTTCTGTTGAAGAAAGACGCATTTATCTTTATTCAGTGTTAAATTTTTGGCTTGAAGACACTGCAACACTTGACGCAGAGCTTCATCATGTTCCTGGCGTGTTGCTCCAAAAACCAGGATATCATCACTGTAATTGATGGCATTTGGAACTGACTGTATGACCTGATGGATAGCATTTTGAAACACCTCTGCTGTAGATACAATTCCAAATGACAGCCGTTTGTATCGTCGTAACCAAACATGAGTTAAGAATGTTGTTATTTGCCGCGACTCTTCATCAAGTTCCAGTTGATGATAACCTTTATTTAAATCCAATTTCGAAAAGAAATTTGCACCTGTGAGTCGTTATATAATATCATCCATAGTAGGAGTAATATTGTGCTCTCTTTTAATGGCAACGTTAGGACGATGCATATCAACACATTCTCACTGCATTTGGTTGACCTGGTTTGGGCACTACCACAATAGGGGATACCCATGGTGTTGGACCTGGATACCTTTTCAATTATATCTAAGTCTTCAATGGCCTGAATTTCTTCTTCCACTTGCTTCTTTATGTTGATAGGAATACGCTGATGTTCTTGAGCAATTGGGATAACTGAGTGTTCAATGTGAAGATGAACTTGATAGTCTTTAAGTTTTCCAATGCCATGAAAAAGATGACCATACTCCCGTAGTAAAACATCCACATCACTTCATAGTAGTTTTGGGTCATGTAGGACAGGAGTGAGATTGGGAGGGTCATGTAAGACAGGAGCAAAATCATGAGTGTGTGCCACAATTTGTATAAGACCCAACTCTGATGCAGTATCCAATCCCAAAAGATTACCTCTTGCATACTTAGTGACATAAAATACAGATTTTGTAATTTTGTAATTTTTGCGTGCAATGATGTCAAAAGAACCCTTTAGTGGAAGAGGTCTTTTATTACCATAGGTGAATATTTTCACAGATGTTGGATTCAAAATTACTCTGCCATGCAGCTTCTGGAAACTGGTAGCATCCATTATATTTACAGAAGCACCGGAATCTATGAAAAAGTCAAAAGAAGTGTGTTCTAGAGTGATGGCAGTTTTTGGCCTGACCTTGGTTTTTCCAACTTGATGAATCATGTAGATAAATCCTTCTGACTTGTCATCACTGTCAGATGATTCTGCAGGCGGATCCAATGTAGAATGTTGATCCATACAACGGACTGTCTTTTGCCTGTATTTAAACTGCTGTGAAGATTGTCTAGGTGTAGACTTGATTTCCTTAGATTTACAAACAGAGGAAAAGTGATTAATTTTGCCACATGCAGTGCAAATTTTACCTGCGGCAGGACAGTCTCCTGAATGTGTATAGGAGCGTCCACACCTGTAACATGATCTAGATTTCCCTGTCTCCAGAATGGTACTTGTGTTAGTGTGTAATTTATTGCACACTTGCAGGTGGGTCATGCCCCTCTCCATGTCTTTAGCATGTGTCTCTGAAAGTTCTAGACTTCTAGCATATTGCTGCAGCTCAGTCAGCATTATTTCAGATTTAAGAGCACGTCTGCGCAACTTTCCACATGTGCCAAATGTGATTAGCTGCTGCTTAATTTCATTCTCTCTCTCTCTCTCTCTCTCTCTCTCTCTCTCTCTCTATATATATATATATATATATATATATTAGAGATGAGCGGATTCGGTTTTACTCGGATTTACTCGGTTCTCAAAACGGCATCTTATTGGCTCACGGATGTCACGTGTTTTGGACAGCTTCATGCTCCGAGTCCGGATCCAAGTCATGCTCGGGTTTTCCCGCCTGACTCGGAAACCAGAACGAGGCAAAACGTCATCATCCAGCTGTCGGATTCTCGCGGGGTTTGAATTCCATATAAGGAGCCGCGCGTCGCCGCCACTTTCACTCCGGCATTGGAGAGTGTAGAGAGAGGACGTGTCTCCATTCTCTCAGTGTCCTCAGTGTCCGTGTCTTGTGCTCCATCTGTCCAGTCCCAGTGTTGTGTCCTCTGCTGCCATATGTCCACTGCTGTCCAGTGGTGCTGTGTTGTGCTGCATAGGTTCAGTGGTGGTGTGTTGTGCTGCATCAGTCCAGCCACAGTGGTGGTGTCCTCTGCTGCCATATTTCCAGTGCTGCTGCATAATAAATCCCTTACAGTGTTGCTGTGTTGTCCTGCATCAGACCAGTGGTAGTGTCCTGTGCATTAGTCAGTCCAGTGACCAGTCACAGTGGTGTCCTCTGCTGCCATATGTCCCGGGCTACTGTATAGGGTGCTGTGTTGTGCTGCATCAGTTAAGTGGTGGTGAATTGTCTTGCATCAGTCCAGTGGTGGTGTCCCTGTGCTGCCGTATATGTCCAGTGGTACTGCCGTATATGTTCAGTGATCTTGCAGTATAATTCCAGAAATCCTGCCATATAATTCCAGTAATCCTGCTATATAATTCCAGTAATCCTGCCCTATAATTCCAGTGGTACTGGCGTATAATTCCAGTAATTCTGCTGTATAATTCCAGTAATCCTGCCGTATAATTCCAGTAATCCTGCCGCATAATTACAGTGGTACTGACATATAATTCCAGTAATCCTGCTGTATAATTACAGTGGTACTGGCGTATAATTCCACTAATCCTGCCGTATAATTCTAATAATCCTGCTGTATAATTCCAATAATCCTGCCATATAATTCCAGCAATCCTGCCATATAATTCCAGTGGTTCTGGCGTATAGTTCCAGTAATCCTGCCGTATAATTCCAGTGGTACTGGTGTATAATTCCAGTAATTCTGCTGTATAATTCCATTAATTTTGCCGTATAATTCCAGTAATCCTGCCGTATAATTCCAGTGGTACTGGCGTATAATTCCAGTAATTCTGCAGTATAATTCCACTAATCCTGCCGGATAATTCCAGAGGTACTGCCGTATAGTTCCAGTAATCCTGACGTATAATTCCAGTAATCCTGCCACATAATTCCAGTGGATTTGACGTATAATTCCAGTAATCCTGCCATATAAATCCAGTAGCACAGGCGTATAATACCAGTAATCCTGCCGTATAATTCCAGTAATCCTGCCATATAATTCCAGTGGTACTGGCGTATAATTCCAGTAATCCTGCTGTATAACTTCAGTAATCCTGCCGTATAATTCCAGAGGTACTGGCGTATAATTCCAGTAATCCTGCCGTGTAATTACAGTAATCCTGTTTTATAATTCCAGTAATCCTGCCGCATAATTCCAGTGGTACTGTCATATAATTCCAGTAATCCTGCCGTATAATTCCAGTGGTACTATCGTATAATTCCAGTAATCCTGCCGTATAATTCCAGTAATCCTGCTGAATAATTCCAGTAATCCTGCCGTATAATTCCAGTGGTACTGGCGTATAATTTTTAGTAATCCTGCCATAAGTAATCCTGCCATGTATTTACAGTAATCCTGCTGTATAATTCCAGTGGTACTGGTGTGTAATTGCAGTAATCCTGCCATATAATTCCAGCAATCCTGCCGTATAATTCCAGTGGTTCTGGCGTATAGTTCCAGTAATCCTGCCATATAATTCCAGTGGTACTGGCGTATAATTCCAGTAATTCTACCGTATAATTCCAGTAATCCTGCCGTATAATTCCAGTGGTACTGGTGTATAATTCCAGTAATTCTGCTGTATAATTCCAGTAATTTTGCCGTATAATTCCAATAATCCTGCCGTATAATTCCAGTGGTACTGTCGTATAATTCCAGTAATTCTGCCGTATAATTCCACTAATCCTGCCGTATAATTCCAGTGGTACTGCCGTATAATTCCAGTAATCCTGACGTATAATTCCAGTAATCCTGCCGCATAATTCCAGTGGATTTGTCGTATAATTCCAGTAATCCTGCCATATAAATCCAGTAGCACAGACGTATAATACCAGTAATCCTGCCGTATAATTCCAGTAATCCTGCCGTATAATTCCAGTGGTACTGGCGTATAATTCCAGTAATCCTGCTGTATAATTTCAGTAATCTTGCCGTATAATTCCAGAGGTACTGGCGTATAATTACAGTAATCCTGCCGTATAATTACAGTAATCCTGTTTTACAATTCCAGTAATCCTGTCGCATAATTCCAGTGGTACTGGCGTATAATTCCAGTAATCCTGCCGTATAATTCCAGTGGTACTATCGTATAATTCCAGTAATCCTGCCGTATAATTCCAGTAATCCTGCCGTATAATTCCAGTGGTACTGGCGTATAATTTTTAGTAATCCTGCCATAAGTAATCCTGCCATGTAATTACAGTAATCCTGCTGTATAATTCCAGTGGTACTGGTGTGTAATTGCAGTAATCCTGCTGTATAATTCCAGTGGTACTGCCATATAATTCCAGTAATTCTGACGTATGATTCCAGGGGTACTGTCGTATAATTCCAGTAATCCTGCCGTATACTTCCAGTAATCATGCCGTTTAAATCCAGTGGTACTGGCATATAATTCCAGTAATCCTGCCGTATAATTCCAGTGGTACTAGCGTATAATTCCAGTAATCCTGCCGTATAATTCCAGTAATCCTGATGTATAATTCCAATAATCCTGCTGAATAATTCCAGTAATCCTGCCATATAATTCCAGTGGTACTGTCTTATAATTTTTAGTAATCTGCCATAAATAATCCTGCCATATAATTACAGTAATCCTGCTGTATAATTCCAGTGGTACTGGTGTGCAATTGCAGTAATCCTGCTGTATAATTCCAGTGGTACTGGCATATAATTCCAGTAATTCTGACGTATGATTCCAGTGGTACTGTCGTATAATTCCAGTAATCCTGCCGTATACTTCCAGTAATCATGCCGTATAAATCCAGTGGTACTGGTGTAAAATTCCAGTAATCCTGCCATATAATTCCAGTGGCAATGGCATATAATTACAGTAATCCTGCCATATAATTCCAGTAATCCTGCCAAATTATTACAGTGGTACTGCCATATAATTCCAGTAATTCTGCAGTATAATTCCAGTAATCCTGCCATATAATTCCAGTGGTACTGGTGTATAATTCCAGTGGCAATGACATATAATTAGAGTAATCCTGCTATTTAATTCCAGCAATCCTGCCGTATAATTCCAGTGGTTCTGGCGTATAGTTCCAGTAATCCTGCCATATAATTCCAGTGGTACTGGCGTATAATTCCAGTAATTCTACCGTATAATTCCAGTAATCCTGCCGTATAATTCCAGTGGTACTGGTGTATAATTCCAGTAATTCTGCTGTATAATTCCAGTAATTTTGCCGTATAATTCCAATAATCCTGCCGTATAATTCCAGTGGTACTGTCGTATAATTCCAGTAATTCTGCCGTATAATTCCACTAATCCTGCCGTATAATTCCAGTGGTACTGCCGTATAATTCCAGTAATCCTGACGTATAATTCCAGTAATCCTGCCGCATAATTCCAGTGGATTTGTCGTATAATTCCAGTAATCCTGCCATATAAATCCAGTAGCACAGGCGTATAATACCAGTAATCCTGCCGTATAATTCCAGTAATCCTGCCGTATAATTCCAGTGGTACTGGCGTATAATTCCAGTAATCCTGCTGTATAATTTCAGTAATCTTGCCGTATAATTCCAGAGGTACTGGCGTATAATTACAGTAATCCTGCCGTATAATTACAGTAATCCTGTTTTACAATTCCAGTAATCCTGTCGCATAATTCCAGTGGTACTGGCGTATAATTCCAGTAATCCTGCCGTATAATTCCAGTGGTACTATCGTATAATTCCAGTAATCCTGCCGTATAATTCCAGTAATCCTGCCGTATAATTCCAGTGGTACTGGCGTATAATTTTTAGTAATCCTGCCATAAGTAATCCTGCCATGTAATTACAGTAATCCTGCTGTATAATTCCAGTGGTACTGGTGTGTAATTGCAGTAATCCTGCTGTATAATTCCAGTGGTACTGCCATATAATTCCAGTAATTCTGACGTATGATTCCAGGGGTACTGTCGTATAATTCCAGTAATCCTGCCGTATACTTCCAGTAATCATGCCGTTTAAATCCAGTGGTATTGGCATATAATTCCAGTAATCCTGCCGTATAATTCCAGTGGTACTAGCGTATAATTCCAGTAATCCTGCCGTATAATTCCAGTAATCCTGATGTATAATTCCAATAATCCTGCTGAATAATTCCAGTAATCCTGCCATATAATTCCAGTGGTACTGTCTTATAATTTTTAGTAATCTGCCATAAATAATCCTGCCATATAATTACAGTAATCCTGCTGTATAATTCCAGTGGTACTGGTGTGCAATTGCAGTAATCCTGCTGTATAATTCCAGTGGTACTGGCATATAATTCCAGTAATTCTGACGTATGATTCCAGTGGTACTGTCGTATAATTCCAGTAATCCTGCCGTATACTTCCAGTAATCATGCCGTATAAATCCAGTGGTACTGGTGTAAAATTCCAGTAATCCTGCCATATAATTCCAGTGGCAATGGCATATAATTACAGTAATCCTGCCATATAATTCCAGTAATCCTGCCAAATTATTACAGTGGTACTGCCATATAATTCCAGTAATTCTGCAGTATAATTCCAGTAATCCTGCCATATAATTCCAGTGGTACTGGTGTATAATTCCAGTGGCAATGACATATAATTAGAGTAATCCTGCTATTTAATTCCAGTAATCCTGCCAAATTATTACAGTGGTACTGGCGAATAATTCCAGTAATTCTGCCGTATAATTCCAGTAATCATGCCATATAATTCCAGTGGTACTGTCGTATAATTCCAGTAATCCTGCCTTATAATTCCAGTGGCACTGGCGTATAATTCCAGTAATCCTGCCATATAATTCCAGTGGTACCGAAGTATAATTCCAGTAATCCTGCCATATAATTCCAGTGGTACTGGCCTATAATTCCAGTAATCCTGCCGTATAATTCCAGTAATCCTGCTGTAGAATTCCAGTGGTACTAGCGTATAATTCTAGTAATCCTGCTTTATAATGACAGTAATCCTGCTGTATAATTACAGTGGTACTGTCGTATAATTCCAGTAATCCTGCCGTATAATTACAGTGGTACTGGCATGTAATTCCAGTAATCCTGCCGTATAATTCCAGTGGTACTGGTGTATAATTCCAGTAATCCTGCTGAATAATGACAGTAATCCTGCTGTATAATTACAGTGGTACTGGCGTATAATTCCAGTAATCCTGCTGTATAATTTCAGTAATCCTGCCGTATAATTCCAGTAATCCTGCCGTATAATTCCATTGGTACTGTCATATAATTCCAGTAATCCTGCAGTATAATTCTAGTGGTACTGTCATATTATTCCAGTAATCCTGCCGTATAATTCCAGTAATCCTGCCATATAATTCCAGTGTTTCTGTGTTATAATTCCAGTAATTCTGCTGTATAACTCCAGTGTTCCTGCCATATAATTCCAGTAATCCTGCCTTATAATTCTATATAAATCCATTTAATTCCATATAAATCCAGTCCAGTGGTGCTGCCATATAAATTAAGTGGTGCTGTCCTGTGCTGTATATTATTTACTCCAAATAAAGGGGTCACTAATATTGAATCCAAATAATTTTTACAGAGTTTGCCCTGTGAGGTGTATGGGTAAGCTCTCTTGTGCCGCATATTGTGTTATATATCTACAGAAAAATATTGGAGAACAAACATTTGGAGGATAAAATAGGGAAAGATCAAGAACCACTTCCTCCTAGTGCTGAAGCTGCTACCACTAGTCATGACATAGATGCTGAAATGCCATCAAAGTCGTCTGCCAAGGCCGATGCCCAATGTGCTAGTAGAGGGCATGTAAAATCCAAAAAGCCAAAGTTCAGAAAAAGAACAAAAAAAAGAAATTTAAATGGTCTGAGGAGAAATGTAAACTTTCCAATATGCCAGTTACGACACGGAGTGGCAAGGAACGGCTAAGGCCCTGACCTATGTTCATGACTAGTGGTTCAGCTTCACATGACGATGGAAGCCCTCATCCTCCCGCTAGTAAAATGATAAGAGTTAAACTGGAAAAAGCACAGCAAAGGACTGTGCATTCTAAGAGAGTATCACAAATCCCCAAGGAGAGTCCAAGTGTGTTGGCAATTGCGATGCCTGACCTTCCCAACACTGAATGGGAAGAGGTGGCTCCTTCCACCATTTGCACGACCCCTGCAAGTGCTGGAAGGAGCACCCACAGTCCAGTTCCTGATATTCAAATTGAAGATGTCACTGTTGAAGTACACCAGGATGAGTATATGGGTGTTGCTGGCGCTGAGGAGGAAGTTGACGAAGATGAGTCTGATGGTGATGTGGTTTGTTTAAATGAGGCACTGGGGGAGACACCTGTTGTCCGTGGGATGAAGAAGCTCATTGTGATACCTGGGCAAAATACCAAAAAAGCCACCTCTTCTGTGTGGAATTATTTCTCCACAAATCTGTACAACAGGTGTCAAGCCATGTGTTGCCTCTGTCAGTCTGTAATAAGTAGGGGTAAGGATGTTAACCACCTAGGAACATCCTCCCTTATACGTCACCTGCAGTGCATTCATCAGAAGTCAGTGCCAAGTTGTGAAACTTTCGGTAAGAGTGTAAGCAGTCCACTGACACCTAAATCCCTTCTTCCTCTTGTACCCAAGCTCCTGCAAGCCACACCACCAACTCCCTCAACGTCAACTTCCTCCTCAGTCAGGAACATCAGTAGTCCTGCAGGCCATGCTACTGGCAAGACTGAGGAGTCCTCTCCTAACCGGGATTACTCCGGAGGATCCTTGAGTGGTACGTCTGCTGTTGCTGCCACTGCTGTTGTTGCTGCTGGGAGTCGATTGTCATCCCTGAGGGGAAGTCGGAAGACCACTTGTACTACTTCAACTAAGCAATTGACTGTCCAACAGTCCTTGGTGAGGAAGATGAAATATGACAGCAGTCATCCTGTTGCAAAGTGGATAACGGAGGCCTTGACACTTATGTTGGTGTTAGACGTGCATCCGGTATCCACCATTAGTGCAGTGGGATTTAGACAATTGATGGAGGTATTGTGTCCCCAGTACCAAATCCCATCTAGATTCCACTTCACTAGGCAGGCGATACAGAGAATGTACAGAGATGTCAGAAAAAGTGTTGCCAGTGACCTAAAAAATGCGGTTGTATCCAGTGTCCACTTAACCACGGACATGTGGACAAGTGGAACAGGGCAGACTAAGGACTATATGACTATGACAGCCCACTGGGTAGATTTATTGCCTACCGCAGCAACAACAGCAGCAGCAGCGGCACCAGTAGCAGCATCTCGCAAATCCAAACTCGTTTCTAGGCAGGCTACGCTGTGTATCACAGCTTTCCGTAAGAGGCACACCACTGACAACCTCTTACGGAAACTGAGGGACATCATCATGCATTGGCTTACCCCACTTAGACTCTCCTGGGGATTTGTGATATCGGACAATGCCACCAATATTGTGCGTGAATTACAACTGGCTAACTTCCAGCACGTCCCATGTTTTGCATATACAATTAATTTGGTGGTGCAGAATTTTTTGAAAAATGACAGGGGTGTGCAGGAGATGCTGTCGGTGGCCCCAAAAAATTGGGGACCACTTTCGACATTCTGCCACTGCGTGACGAAGACTGGAGCTCCAACAAATACTCCTGAACCTGCCCTGCCATCAACTGAAGCAAGAGGTGGTAACAAGGTGGAATTCAACACTGCTTCAGAGGATGGAGGAGCAGCAAAAGGCCATTAAAGCCTATACATCCACCTATGATATAGGCAAAGGAGAGGGAATTCCCCCTTTACTCAAGCGCAGTGGAGAATGATTTCCATATTGTGCAAGGTTCTCCAACCCTTTGAACTTGCCACACGTGAAGTCAGTTCAGACACTGTCAGCTTGAGTCAGGTCATTATCCTCATCAGGCTTTTGCAGAAGCAGCTGGAGAAATTGAAGGAGGAGCTAAGACAGAGCAATTCCGCAAAGTATGTGGGACTTGTGGATGGAGCCCTTCAATCGCTTTGCCAGGATTCAAGGGTGGTCAATCTGCTGAAATCAGAGCACTACATTTTGGCCACCGTGCTCGATCCTAGGTTTAAAGTCTACATTGTATCTCTCTTTCCGGCAGACATAAGTGTGCAAAGGTGCAAAGACCTGCCGGTAAGTAAATTGTCAACTCAAGCGGAATGTGACCCATCAACAGCTTCTCCTTCAAATTCTCCTGCCACTGAGGCTGCAAGGAAAAGGATAAGATTTCCTAGCCCACCCGCTGGCGGTGATGCAGGGCAGTCAAGACTGAAAGCTGAAATCTGGTTTGGACTGAAGGACCTGCCAATGATTACTGACATGTCTACTGTCACTGCATGTGATTCAGTCACCATTGAAAGAATGGTGGAGGATTATATGAGTGACAGCATCCAAGTAGGCATGTCAGACAGTCCATATGTATACTGGCAGGAAAAAGAGGCAATTTGGATGCCCTTACACAAACTGGCTTTATTTTACCTAAGTTTCCCCCCCCTCCAGTGTGTACTGCAAAAGAGTGTTTAGTGCAGCTGGTAACCTTGTCAGCGATTGACGTAGGAGGTTACTTCCACAAATGTGGAGATGATGTTCTTCAAAATGAATTATAAATTCCTCCGGGAAGACCTTGACCAGCAATTGTCTCTGGAAAGTACACAGGGACCTACGATGGTGGATTCCAGTGGGGATGAATTAATACTCTGTGAGGAGGGGGATGTACACTGTGAAAGGGGTGAGGAATTTGTAGGATGAGATCGACATCTTGCCTCTGTAGAGCTTGTCTGTTAAAAGAGAGATTGATTGCCTCTTTTTTGGTGGGGGCCCAAACAAACCAGTCATTTCTGCCACAGTCGTGTGGCAGACCCTGTCGCTGAAATTATTTGTTTGTTAAAGTGTGCATGTCCTGTTTATACAACATAAGGGTAGGTGGAAGGGCCCAAGGACAATTCCATCTTGCGCCTCTTTTTGTTTTTGTGCATCATTTGCTCTTTGGGGACTATTTTTATAACGTGCCATCCTGTCTGACACTTCTGTATATGTCCAGTGGTACTGCCATATAATTCCAGTGATACTACCGTATATGTCCAGTTGTACTGCCATATAATTCCAGTGCTATTGCCATATAATTCCAGTGCTATTGCCGTATAATTCCAGTGATATTGCTGTATAATTCCAGTGGTAATTGTTTGTGTCGCTTGGCTTAGTCATACAGCTACCTCATTGCACCTCTTCTACATCTTTGCATGTGGTGCTATTTGGGGCCTAGTTTTTGAAAAGTGCCATCCTGTTTGACACTGCAGTGCTACTCCTAGATGGGCCAGGTGTTTGTGCCGCACACTTCTGTTACTTGGCTTAGTCATACAGCAACCTCGGTGCACCTCTTTTTCTTCTTTGCATCATGTGCTGTTTGGGGCATTTTTTTTATATCTGCCCTCCTGTCTGACACTGCAGTGCCACTTCTAGATGGGCCAAGTGTTTGTGTTGTCTAATTGTGTCGCTTAGCTTAGTCATCCAGCAATGTCAATGCAACCTTTTGGCCTAAAAACAATATTGTGAGGTGTTCAGAATAGACTGGAAATGAGTGGAAATGAATGTTATTGAGGTTAATAATACTATAGGATCAAAATTACCCCCAAATTCTGTGATTTTAGCCATTTTTATGTTTTTTCAAAAATCATCCAGATACAAAACCAAAGCCAAAACACGAAAGGGTGGTTTTGGCAAAACCAAGCCAAAACCAAAACACGAAAGTGGAATTAGAACCAAAACCAAAACACAAAATGTGGCAGCCGCACATCTCTTATATATATGCTGTATATATATATATATATTGTCCGGTGGGTCAGGGACAGGCTCACGAGAGTCAGCCATCTGCAATATGCAGAATCAGCATTCACCGGCAGGTCCCATCTCACAGTCCAACAGCAGTGGTGGGTGCACCATCACTTGCTGCAGTGCAAGCTGGGCAGTACCAGGTGGGAGTTGACTTGTCCCCTATTGAATGTGTTAGCAGGGCTCCTGGGACAGAGACAATTAACTCTGCAGGCAGGGCCTGATTAAGGATTCCAGCCGCCCTAGGCTAATACAGAAGTGGCCGTTCCCCCCCTTCCCCACGACCAATTTTTTCGCTCATATTCAGATACAGTGTATAAAGGCTTTCAATACTCAACTAACCAGAGTCCCACGCCAGTGTACACAGGCTTCAATACTCATCTCACCCGTCACCCTCCGTCTCTCTCTGTCACCCACTTACTCCCCGTCACCCTCAGCCTCTCTCTCTCTCTGTCACCCACTTACTCCCCGTCACCCTCAGTCTTCCTCTCTCTCTGTCACCCACTTACTCCCCGTCACCCTCAGTCTCTCTCTCTGTCACCCACTTACTCCCCATCACCCACAGTCTCTCTCTCTGTCACCCACTTACTCCCCGTCACCCTCCATCTCTCTCTCTCTCTCTCTCTGTCACCCACTTACTCCCCGTCACCCTCCATCTCTCTCTCTTTGTCACCCACTTACTCCCCATCACCCTCAGTCTCTCTCTGTCACCCACTAACTCCCCGTCACCCTCAGTCTCTCTCTCTGTCACCCACTTACTCCCCGTCACCCTCAGTCTCTCTCTCTGTCACCCACTTACTCCCCGTCACCCTCCATCTCTCTCTCTCTCTCTCTCTGTCACCCACTTACTCCCCGTCACCCTCCATCTCTCTCTCTTTGTCACCCACTTACTCCCCATCACCCTCAGTCTCTCTCTGTCACCCACTTACTCCCCGTCACCCTCAGTCTCTCTCTCTGTCACCCACTTACTCCCCGTCACCCTCAGTCTCTCTCTCTCTCTCTGTCACCCACTTACTCCCTGTCACCCTCAGTCTCTCTCTCTCTATCACCCACTTACTCCCAGTTACCCTAAGTCTCTCTCTCTGTCACCCACTTACTACGTCACCCTCAGTCTCTCTCTCTGTCACCCATTTACTCCCCGTCACCCTCCGTCTCTTTCTCTCTGTCACCCACTTTCTCCCCGTCACCCTCCGTCTCTCTCTCTCTCTGTCACCCACTTACTCCCCGTCACCCTCCGTCTCTCTCTCTGTCACCCACTTACTCCCCGTCACCCTCCGTCTCTCTCTCTGTCACCCACTTACTCCCTGTCACCCACAGTCCGTCTGTCACCCACTTACTCCCTGTCACCCTCAGTCTCTAAATTACCACCACCACCAAAAAAAAAAAAAATCACGTAGTGTAATATTGAATTATAATAGTATTAAAAAGTAGAAATTTCAGTGGTTTTCAATAGAATAATTTATGCTTTATCACAGTTTAAAAAACACAAATACATTACAACAAATTCTAAAAGGAATTGATTTTATTTGAATATATTCATCACTTCAATATATCCAATTCATAGTTTTAACACAAACTTGTTGCCAAATTGTAACTATATTGCAGAGTGTCAGTCACTTATGTAACAACTGGGTGGATGTCCAGACACTTGTATCTTATTACAATGGCTCTCCAGCTGGGTGGGATGAGCTGTAAATCAGTGAATATGGGCTATAAATATACTTTGTATTACCAGCTGATCAACATGCTCACAGCACCAGTTAGCAGTCCTGTTATCACATATATGAATGAGTCGCCGCTCTGCCCGTATGGAGCCCGAGTTGGAATTGCCGCTTGTTCCGATTGTGTGTTCGGTCACCACTTGGCCCTCACACGGAATGGGCTACCTTAATTAGGTCAGAGACTCCCCTGCAGTGAGCGGTGTCTTGATGTTGTGCACAGTTCTGAGAGCCGGGGCATCCCCGGTTGTCTCAACTACCGCTATCCTTACTGCTCAGGCCACGGGAATTGTCGTCAGTCTCTCTCTGTCACCCACTATCTCCCTGTCACCATCAGTATCTCTCTCTGTCACCCTCAGTCTCTCTCTGTCACCCACTATCTCCCTGTCACCATCAGTATCTCGCTCTGTCACCCTCAGTCTCTGTCACTCACTATCGCCCTGTCAGCCTCAGTCTCTCTGTCACCCACTATCTCCCTGTAACCCTCAGTCTCTCTCGCTTTCTCTCTTTGTCACCCACTATCTCCCTGTCATCCACTCCCTACACGTCACCCATTACCTCCCCAGTCACCCACTATCTCCCTGTCACCCTCTGCCTCTCTTTCACCCTTGCTTCTCTATCACCCACTGCCTCCATGTTACCCACTATCTCCCTGTCACCCTCTTCCTTTCACTATCACCTCTGCCACCCACGTCACCTGCTGCCTCCCCAGTCATCCACTATCTGCTTGTCACCCCTGCCTCTCCCTGTCACCCACTATCTCCCTGTCACTCTCTGCCTTTCTCTGTCACCCTATACTATCACTCACTGTCACCCACAGCCTCCATGTCACCCTCTCCCTTCCTTTCACTATCTTCCTCTCTCTGCCACCCACGTCACCTGCTTCTTCCCCAGTCACCCACTATCTACCTGTCATCCACTGTCTCCCTGTTACCCACTGCTTCCATGTCACCTCTGCCTCTCTGTCACCCACTACCTACCCAGTCACCCACAATCTCCCTGTCACTCACTGCCTCTCCCTGTCACTCCCTACCCTCACCCACTGCCTCTCACTGTCACCCTCTGCCTCTCTCTGTCTCCTACTCCCTTTCCCCATCCCCATTTCCTGACACTCACTGCCTCTCCCCCTCACCTACTACTTTCTCCATTTCCCACTATCTTTCCCTGTCACCCACTGCCTCTCACCATCATCCTCTACATCACCCACTGATTCCCCCTGGCATCACCCACTTCGTCCCCTTGTCACCCATTCACTGGCTTTACCCACTGCCTCTTACTATCACCCACTGCCTTTCCATCTCCCACTATCTATCCCCATCATCCACTGCCTCTCCCCTGCATCACT
Organism: Pseudophryne corroboree; assembly: GCF_028390025.1. Lineage (NCBI taxonomy): Eukaryota > Metazoa > Chordata > Amphibia > Anura > Myobatrachidae > Pseudophryne > Pseudophryne corroboree. Next base: position 438,699,020 of record NC_086448.1, on the reverse strand, counting down.
ATCTCCCAATCACTCTCTCTGTCCTATCATCCTCTGCCTCTTCAAGGCATCACACTCTTCCCCATTATATGGATACTGCATTCCCTTTGAGGCTACACCCTTTGTTGAGAAGTTATACCCTTGTTGCAAGGCCAGGACCACTTTCCCAGGGGCGTTCTTACTTTCTGTGCGGAAAAAATAATACCCACACTTTTTTGACTGTCATGGTGCCCCCCACCCCCTGTCATTTTGTCCTGGATCCGCCCCTGCACTCCTGGGAGAGTAGACTGGCCTTCAAAATACTGTCACTTCATTGTGGCTTCATGGCAAATAGCATCATTGTGGCACTATATACCCCAGAACATGGCCCAAATCACAACACTTTACAGTTTCAGCTGCAATGTTGTGATATTACTCCCAGTGCTTAAAGTGGTTCTAGGAACTCACCCCCCCCCCTCCCCACGGTGCCCATGAAATAAAAGAATTGTGTGCGCCGTGGCAAAAGAATGGATGTGGTCTAGAAAAGAAAGGGGCGTGGTCACACAATAGTAATAATGCCCACAGTAGTAGCACCCAGTGGTCGATGTGGAAATTTTGAAGTGGGGGTATAGACAAGTGAAGGTCATAATTATGTGCGCGCCAGAGGCGCAAGCTCTGGAAAAGGGGGCGTGGACACTCAAAAGGGGGCATGTCCTTCAGTGTAGTTTACCACACCATATACGCCTTATACACATTATGCACCACAATAGTAAGATCTCTTACTGGTGCCCCTTTCACATTATACCACACAGTATGAGCCGAAATTCACATAATACCACACAGTGTTTGAGCCCGAAATTCACATTATAGCACACGGAATGAGACGAAATTCACATTATAGCACACAGTATGAGCTTAAATTCACATTATAGCACACAGACAGTATGAGCTGAAATTCACATTATAGCACACAGTATGAGCCGAAATTCACATTATAGCACACAGAATGAGCCGAAATTCATATTATAGCACATGGTGCGAGCCGAAATTCACATTATAGCACACGTTATAAGCCAAAATTCACATAATAGCAAACGGTATGAGCCAAAATTCACATTATAGCACACGGTATGAGACGAAATTCACATAATAGCAAACGGTATGAGCCAAAATTCACATTATAGCACACGGTATGAGTCGAAATTCACATTATAGCACATGGTATGAGCCTAAATTCACATTATAGAGTGACAGAGTGACAGGGAGAGTGACAGCAGGGACATGGAAAGTGACAGCAGGGACAGGGAGAGTGACAGGGAGAGGGACAGCAAGGGCATACAGTAGGGACTAGGGAGAGAGAAAGGCAGCAGGGTAAGATTACCTGTTTAGCAGCGGCGGTGGTCTGCAGTGCAGTGGATGAGGAGGCTGTGGTAGGCATGGGGTGGAGGAGGCTGTGGGCCTCGGAGATACTGCAGAGGAGGAGGCTTTTGGCGTGCAGTGGTATGAGGGCAGCAAAGGAGGCTGACTGTGGCTGCAGCTGATCTGGGACCAGGCTGGCTTTATTATCCCCCAGTGGTAATGCCCATGCAGTTATGACCTCAGTAGTTTACCCCCCCCCCTTTTGATTAGCCTCCCAGTGGTAATGCCCCCAGTATTTTAGCACTCATATAGTTTGCCCAAAGTAGTTTAGCTTCCAGTGGTAATGTCCCGTGCAGGTAAGCCCCCAATAGTTTAGCCCCCATGTAGTTTGCCCCAGTAGTTAGCCCCATTAGTAATGCCCCCAGTAGTTTGCCCCCTTGTAGTTTAGCCCCCAGTAGTGATGCCCCCAAGTAGTTTAGCCCCCAGTAATTTAGCCCCCAGTAGTTTAGCCCCCTTGTAGTTTAGCCCCTAGTAGTGATGCCCCCAAGTAGTAATGCCCCCAGTACTTTATCCCCCTGTAGTTTAGCCCCCTTGTAGTAATGCCCCTGTAGTTATGCCCCCAGTAGTAATGCCCCTGTAGTTATGCCCCGAGTAGTAATGCCCCCCAGTAGCTTGCCCCCCTGTAGGTTGCCCCCAGTAGCTTGCCCCCCGTAGTTTAGCCCACTTGTAGTAATGCCCCTGTAGTTATGCCCCCATTAGCTTGCCCCCTTGTAGGTTGTCCCCAGTAGCAAAGCCCCCAGTAGTAAAGCCCCCCAGTAGATGCGCCACTACACATATGAAAAAAAAAAGACACACAAGGATACTTACCGTGCCCCACGTCCGACCGCTGCAGTCCTCTGGGCTTCCGCTCCTGAGCACTATGAGAGAGACGTCATTACGTCTCTCCCATAGCGTGCACTGACAGAGCCGGAAGCTGAAGCTCACTAGCTCCAGCTGCCGCTGTGCAGGGAGAGCTGGGTGCCTGTTGGTAAAACAATCTCAGCGGGCGCCCGGCATCTCCCTGCAGAGCAAGGCTAACATCGGGTGAGGTGAGTCGGAGGAGGTGGAACTGCGTTCCTCCCCATTCCGGCTCACTTTAACCCCTGATTACGCCACTCTTCACACTTGCCACTTGGATCAGGATGTAGCTATGTGACCGTAGGTCAGGAGACCACCTGTCACAATACCGACCCCTCCATCCCGCCCCTTAAAATCCTAACAGTCGGCATGCCGACTGACAGGGACTATTCCTACTCGTGGGTGTCCACGACACCCATAGAGTGGGAATAGAACCTGTGATGAGCGCAGCTTGCTACCGAGCCTGCTGCTACATGAGCGCAGTGATCCTGCAAGGGGTTTCATTGTGCTGGCCCCCCCTGCCGGCATTCTGCGGTCGGGATCCCAGCGTCGGGATACTGACTGCCGGGATCCCAGCTGCTGGTAAAGCATACCCAACCCCTTGAACCTTCCTCTCCAGTATTTCCTGAACTATTAAAGTTAATTGTAGGTAAGTATGTGTATATTTAAGTGTATCAAATAAACCAAACAAGGATTAAAGTAAAAAGAAACTACCAGAATACAGGGATCTGACATTACATATACTATATTTCACTTAAAAGCTTTCACAAGCACATAGTATTTTCATCAAGTAATACAATACTATATACAGTAATCTCCAAGAGGCTTTTATATCTACAGTAATCTCCAAGAGGCTTTTATATCTACAGTAAATGCCAAGTCGCACACAGGATTTATACACTTATACACAACTTCTTCATGGGTGCGACTCAACAAGACTACATTCAGACAGGTGGCTCAACCCGGCGATATGCCGAGTTGATGACGTCATCGCCGATGCGCACGAACACAGCGCTTGGAGATTAAATTATCTCCAAGCACCGCCTCTTCCTATTCAGTGAGCGGGTGCAAGGTCGACCCGGCTTACATGTTTACACTGCACTGCGAACCAAGACCAGCCCTGCAAGCTAGCCGGGTTGGTTTCCCAGGTCACTTGACCTGGGTAAACCCGTTTACACCAGCTGCGACCTGGATTCACCTGGCAATAACCTGGGTCAAAAGCTCGGAGTAAAAGGGGTATAACAGTGAGACCAAAGTAGCAAAATAGTCACAAAAGCCTACACTCAGTTAAACAATTAAGTAATTCCAAGTTCCCTTCTCATAAAACACAAATTATGTAGTTTACTATTAATAATACAAAAATAAGAATTTACTTACCGATAATTCTATTTCTCATAGTCCGTAGTGGATGCTGGGGACTCCGTAAGGACCATGGGGAATAGCGGCTCCGCAGGAGACTGGGCACATCTAAAGAAAGCTTTAGGACTATCTGGTGTGCACTGGCCCCTCCCCCTATGACCCTCCTCCAAGCCTCAGTTAGGATACTGTGCCCGGACGAGCGTACACAATAAGGAAGGATTTTGAATCCCGGGTAAGACTCATACCAGCCACACCAATCACACCGTATAACCTGTGATCTGAACCCAGTTAACAGCATGATAACAGAGGAGCCTCTGAAAGATGGCTCACAACAATAATAACCCGATTTTTGTAACAATAACTATGTACAAGTATTGCAGACAATCCGCACTTGGGATGGGCGCCCAGCATCCACTACGGACTATGAGAAATAGAATTATCGGTAAGTAAATTCTTATTTTCTCTAACGTCCTAAGTGGATGCTGGGGACTCCGTAAGGACCATGGGGATTATACCAAAGCTCCCAAACGGGCGGGAGAGTGCGGATGACTCTGCTGCACCAAATGAGAGAACTCCAGGTCCTCCTCAGCCAGGATATCAATTTTGTATAATTTTACAAACGCATTTGCTCCTGACCAAGTAGCTGCTCGGCAAAGTTGTAAAGCCGAGACCCCTCGGGCAGCCGCCCAAGATGAGCCCACCTTCCTTGTGGAGTGGGCATTTACAGATTTTTGGCTGTGGCAGGCCTGCCACAGAATGTGCAAGCTGAATTGTACTACAAATCCAACGAGCAATAGTCTGCTTAGAAGCAGGAGCACCCAGCTTGTTGGGTGCATACAGGATAAACAGCGAGTCAGATTTCCTGACTCCAGCCCTCCTGGAAACATATATTTTCAGGGCCCTGACAACGTCTAGCAACTTGGAGTCCTCCAAGTCCCTAGTAGCCGCAGGCACCACAAATAGGTTGGTTCAGGTGAAACGCTGAAACCACCTTAGGGAGAAACTGAGGACGAGTCCTCAATTCCGCCCTGTCCGAATGGAACATCAGATAAGGGCTGTTTCAGGATAAAGCCGCCAATTCTGACACGCGCCTGGCCCAGGCCAGGGCCAACAGCATGACCACTTTCCATGTGAGATATTTTAACTCCACAGATTTAAGTGGTTCAAACCAATGTGACTTTTGGAACCCAAAACTACATTGAGATCCCAAAGTGCCACTGGAGGCACAAAAGGAGGCTGTATATGCAGTACCCCTTTTACAAACGTCTGAACTTCAGGGACTGAAGCTAGTTCTTTTTGGAAGAAAATTGACAGGGCCGAAATTTGAACCTTAATGGACCCCAATTTCAGGCCCATAGACACTCCTGTTTGCAGGAAATGTAGGAATCGACCCAGTTGAATTTCCACCGTCGGGCCTTACTGGCCTCGCACCACGCAACATATTTTCGCCAATTGCGTTGATAATGTTTTTGCGGTTACATCCTTCCTGGCTTTGATCAGGATAGGGATGACTTCATCCGGAATGCCTTTTTTCCTTCAGGATCCGGCGTTCAACCGCCATGCCGTCAAACGCAGCCGCGGTAAGTCTTGGAACAGACAGGGTCCTCGCCGGAGCAGGTCCCTTCTTAGAGGTAGAGGCCACGGATCCTCCGTGAGCATCTCTTGAAGTTCCGGTTACCAAATCCTTCTTGGCCAATCCGGAGCCACGAATATAGTGCTTACTCCTCTCCATCTTATCAATCTCAGTACCTTGGGTATGAGAGGCAGAGGAGGGAACACATACCCTGACTGGTACACCCACGGTGTTACCAGAGCGTCTACAGCTATTGCCTGAGGGTCCCTGGACCTGGCGCAATACCTGTCGAGTTTTTCCCAACGGTTTATAATCATGTGGAAGACTTCTGGGTGAAGTCCCCACTCTCCCGGGTGGAGGTCGTGCTGAGGAAGTCTGCTTCCCAGTTGTCCACTCCCGGAATGAATACTGCTGACAGTGCTATCACATGATTTTCCGCCCAGCGAAGAATCCTTGCAGCTTCTGCCATTGCCCTCCTGCTTCTTGTGCCACCCTGTCTGTTTACGTGGGTGACTGCCGTGATGTTGTCCGACTGGATCAACACCGGCTGACCTTGAAGCAGAGGTCTTGCTAAGCTTAGAGCATTGTAAATGTCCCTTAGCTTCAGGATATTTATGTGAAGTGATGTCTCCAGGCTTGACCATAAGTCCTGGATATTCCTTCCCTGTGTGACTGCTCCCCAGCCTCGCAGGCTGGCATCCGTGGTTACCAGGACCCAGTCCTGAATGCCGAATCTGCGGCCCTCTAGAAGATGAGCACTCTGCAACCACCACAGGAGGGACACCCTTGTCCTTGGTGACAGGGTTATCCGCTGATGCATCTGAAGATGCGACCCGGACCATTTGTCCAGCAGGTCCCACTGGAAAGTTCTTGCGTGGAATCTGCCGAATGGGATTGCTTCGTAGGAAGCCACCATTTTACCCAGAACCCTTGTGCATTGATGCACTGAGACTTGGCTCGGTTTTAGGAGGTTCCTGACTAGCTCGGATAACTCCCTGGCTTTCTCCTCCGGGAGAAACACCTTTTTCTGGACTGTGTCCAGGATCATCCCTAGGAACAGAAGACAAGTCGTCGGAACCAGCTGCGATTTTGGAATATTGAGAATCCAACCGTGCTGCAGCAACACTACCTGAGATAGTGCTACACCGACCTCCAACTGTTCCCTGGATCTTACCCTTATCAGGGAATCGTCCAAGTAAGGGATAACTAAAATTCCCTTCCTTTGAAGGAATATCATCATTTCGGCCATTACCTTGGTAAAGACCTGGGGTGCCGTGGACCATCCATACGGCAGCGTCTGAACTGATAGTGACAGTTCTGTACCATAAACCTGAGGTACCCTTGGTGAGAAGGGTAAATTTTGACATGAAGGTAAGCATCCTTGATGTCCCGAGACATCATGTAGTCCCCTTCTTCCAGGTTCGCAATCACTGCTCTGAGTGACTCAATCTTGAATTTGAACCTCTGTATGTAAGTGTTCAAAGATTTTAGATTTAGAATCGGTCTCACCGAGCCGTCCGGCTTCGGTACCACAACAGTGTGGAATAATACCCCGTTCCCTGTTGCAGGAGGGGTATCTTGATTATCACCTGCTGGGAATACAGCTTGTGAATGGCTTCCAAAACTGTCTCCCTGTCAGAAGGAGACATCGGTAAAGCCGACTTTAGGAAACGGCGAGGGGGAGACGTCTCGAATTCTAATTTGTACCCCTGAGATATCACCTGAAGGATCCAGGGGTCTACTTGTGAGTGAGCCCACTGCGCGCTGAAATTCATTGAGACGGGCCCCCCACCGTGCCTGATTCTGCTTGTAAAGCCCCAGCGTATACTGAGGGCTTGGCAGAGGCGGGAGAGGGTTTATGTTCCTGGGAACTGGCTGATTTCTGCAGCCTTTTTCCTCTCCCTCTGTCACGGGGCAGAAATGAGGAACCTTTTGCCCGCTTATCCACGAAAAGACTGCGCCTGATAATACGGCGTCTTCTCATGTTGAGAGGCGACCTGGGGTACAAACGTGGATTTCCCAGCTGTTGCCGTGGCCACCAGGTCTGAAAGACCGACCCCAAATAACTCCTCCCCTTAATAAGGCAATACTTCCAAATGCCGTTTGGAATACGCATCACCTGACTACTGACGTGTCCATAACCCTCTACTGGTAGAAATGGACAACGCACTTAGACTTGATGCCAGTCGGCAAATATTCCGCTGTGCATCACGCATATATAGAAATGCATCTTTCAAATGCTCTATAGGCAAAAATATACTGTCCCTATCTAGGGTATCAATATTTTCAGTCAGGGAATCCGACCACGCCAACCCAGCACTGCACATCCAGGCTGAGGCGATTGCTGGTCGCAGTATAACACCAGTATGTGTGTAAATACATTTTAGGATACCCTCCTGCTTTCTATCAGCAGGATCCTTAAGGACGGCCATCTCAGGAGAGGATAGAACCCTTACAAGCGTGTGAGCGCTTTATCCACCCTAGGGGGTGTCTCCCAACGCACCCTAACCTCTGGCGGGAAAGGATATAATGCCAATAACATTTTAGAAATTATCAGTTGTTATCGGGGGAAACCCACGCATCATCACACACCTCATTTAATTTCTCAGATTCAGGAAAACTACAGGTAGTTTTTCCTCACCGAACATAATACCCCTTTTTGGTGGTACTCGTATTATCAGAAATGTGTAAAACATTTTTCATTGCCTCAATCATGTAACGTGTGGCCCTACTGGAAGTCACATTTGTCTCTTCATCGTCGACACTGGAGTCAGTATCCGTGTCGGCGTCTATATCTGCCATCTGAGGTAACGGGCGCTTTAGAGCCCCTGACGGCCTATGAGACATCTGGACAGGCACAAGCTGAGTAGCCGGCTGTCTCATGTCAACCACTGTCTTTTATACAGAGCTGACACTGTCACGTAATTTCTTCCAACAGTTCATCCACTCAGGTGTCGACCCCCTAGGGGGTGACATCACTATTACAGGCAATCTGCTCCGTCTCCACATCATTTTTCTCCTCATACATGTCGACACAAAAGTACCGACATACAGCACACACACAGGGAATGCTCTGATAGAGGACAGGACCCCACTAGCCCTTTGGGGAGACAGAGGGAGAGTTTGCCAGCACACACCAGAGCGCTATATATATACAGGGACAACCTTATATAAGTGTTTTTCCCCTTATAGCTGCTGTATAGTTAATACTGCGCCTAATTTGTGCCCCCCTCTCTTTTTTAACCCTTTCTGTAGTGTAGTGACTGCAGGGGAGAGCCAGGGAGCTTCCCTCCAACGGAGCTGTGAGGGAAAATGGCGCCAGTGTGCTGAGGAGATAGGCTCCACCCCCTTATCGGCGGCCTTATCACCCGTTTTTTTATGTATTTTGGCAAGGGTTAAATGCATCCATATAGCCCAGGAGCTATATGTGATGCATTTTTTTTGCCATCCAAGGTGTTTATTATTGCGTCTCAGGGCGCCCCCCCCCAGCGCCCTGCACCCTCAGTGACCGGAGTGTGAAGTGTGCTGAGAGCAATGGCGCACAGCTGCAGTGCTGTGCGCTACCTTGTTGAAGACAGGACGTCTTCTGCCGCCGATTTTCCGGACCTCTTCTGCCTTCTGGCTCTGTAAGGGGGCCGGCGGCGCGGCTCTGGGACCCATCCAAGCTGGGCCTGTGATCGTCCCTCTGGAGCTAATGTCCAGTAGCCTAAGAAGCCCAATCCACTCTGCACGCAGGTGAGTTCGCTTCTTCTCCCCTTAGTCCCTCGATGCAGTGAGCCTGTTGCCAGCAGGTCTCACTGAAAATAAAAAACCTAAACTAAAACTTTCACTAAGAAGCTCAGGAGAGCCCCTAGTGTGCACCCTTCTCGTTCGGGCACAGAGATCTAACTGAGGCTTGGAGGAGGGTCATAGGGGGAGGGGCCAGTGCACACCAGATAGTCCTAAAGCTTTCTTTAGATGTGCCCAGTCTCCTGCGGAGCCGCTATTCCCCATGGTCCTTACGGAGTCCCCAGCATCCACTTAGGACGTTAGAGAAATTATTTTTTTAATATGATGGTACGGAACAAGATAGTAAGGGGAGAAATATCCAGTACTATTTTGTTAGGCAGAATTAAACTGCAGCACATTCCTAATCACTAATGCAAACATGGGGGGTAATTCCAAGTTGATCGCAGCAGGAAATTTTTTAGCAGTTGGGCAAAACCATGTGCACTGCAGGGGAGGCAGATATAACATGTGCAGAGAGAGTTAGATTTGGGTGGGTTATTTTGTTTCTGTGCAGGGTAAATACTGGCTGCTTTATTTTTATACTGCAAATTAGATTGCAGATTGATCTCACCACACCCAAATCTATCTCTCTCTGCACATGTTGTATCTGTCCCCCCTGCAGTGCACATGGTTTTGCCCAGTTGCTAACAGAATTCCTGCTGCGATCAACTTGGAATTACCCCCATAGATTGAATCTGCTTGCTGCCAGGTTTATCAAGAGAGTTTATATCACATGAGATTCAATTAGTTAAGTTTCAAGAGCTGCTTTTCTGAGGCATATATCCAATTAAATCGCTCAATGAGAAGTTTAGGAACACTGTTCTTAATCCCTTGCAGATTTGAGAACTGCAATTGTGTTTTAAACTTTTTAATGACTCAACAGTTAACAAGTATCTGTTTTCAACTTTGGAAATGGTGTGTGTACTGATTTGGGCATATTATATTGGAAACTGTCAAGGTTCTTGATTAATGTTATGTAACATCAGGCAAAAGGGAAAATAATATAGTTATAGGGAATAAATAAGTCAACACAGAAACACTCAGGCAAAGTGCAATATTTTCTTACAGTTGAAGTTCTCAAATAATTACTGTACTCTGTCAGATATAACATATACTTCATCAGTAGTGCAAATCTCCCATAACACTCAACAGTTAGAGTGACCATATTATCCCTTTTACCTGGGACTCTCATGGATTACGCAGGTTCTGTGGCTGGCTGACTTCAAGCCTACATTTCAGATGGTTTTAATCAGCCACAGAACCTGTGTAATCCATGAGCGTCCCAGGTAAAAGGGATAATATGGTCACTCTACAACAGTCCCATTTGTGATGTGGGAGAAATTGGCTTGAGTTGTTTGTACTAATGATGTGGATGGTTTGCATTGGGGCATGCTTCCAGTTTTATTTTATTGGGAATACTAGCAGGCCTGCTGTTACAGCAAACAACAGGGACATAAATCTGTAGTTTTCAAAACATATCTACAAAGTTTTTCATCTCCACTAGTAACATTAGTGACATTTAAAATGTAGATATTAGTGCCTGGACGTGTATGTCTACATACCTCCCAACATGACCCATTCCAGGAGAGACAAAATCCTCTGTTCCTAGACGTTGATCTTAATTTATGATTGCCGTCACCTGTGTTGAACTAGTTTATTTATTTATTTAATTTATTAATATTTATATAGCACACACATATTCCGCAGCGTTTTACAGAGAATATTTGGCCATTCACATTGGTCCCTGCCCCAGTGGAGCTTACAATCTATATTCCCTACCACATGTACACATTCATACTAGGGTTAATTTTTGTTGGGATCCAATTGACCTACCAGTATATATATTTTTGGATTGTGGGAGGAAACCGAAGTACCCGGAGGAAACCCCACGCAAGTACGGGGAGAATATACAAACTCCTCACAGGTAGAGCCATGGTGGGAATAGAACCCATGACCTCAGTGCTGTGAGGCAGTAATGCTAACCATTACACCATCCGTACTGCCCATAGTTAATTGTATGGCGTATGCCCAGCTCTATCAACTATTTTCCAGATATGGCTGGTTGGAATGAAAATCTGATAATGGATGAATGCAAATGACAATCGACCATTTGCTCCCAAACACTGGAAAATGTACAAAACCTGTCACTCAGACAAACTGGCTAAATCAAGGATTTAAACAATTTGTATGAATGACAGTTTTTGTCCATTTTCCAGTGTATGGGAGCAAATGGTCGATTACCAGATTTTCATTGCACCCAGCCAGATTGGACAAATGATCTACCACGTAATTGTATAGTGTATGCCCATCTTTAAAAAGGTGTTTCAACACAGGTGATGACAATCATAAATTAAGGGGGGGGGAGGGGGGGGGGGAGTCCAGGAACAGAGTATTTTGTTCCTCCTAGAATGAGTCATGTTGGGAGGTATCTGTCTTTTGCCAATGACATTGTATTTAAAGGAACACTAATACACTAATAATATCAATGGAGAACTTTTAGTATACATAAACAACATTCTGATTGTAGATATGTACATTAAAGTAGAGTTTTTCAGCTATTGAAAGAGTGACAAAGATCAGACATCACAAAGTGATGCTGTTCATTTGTGAGGATTATTCTGTAATACTAAAAGCTAATGAAGGATACTATGAATTCAAATGAATTGATACCGAAGACAGAACCACTAAGTGTGGATTCAGTAAAGGGGAAAAAGGGAGAGGGTGGAACTTGAAGGGATATAGGTCATATACTGTAAACCAGGGAAGGTCTGGATATCACTAATAATCAGCATGTAGACCAGTGGCGGATCTAGACTTAACTTTTAGGGGGGGCGGTTTAAGAATGATGACTCCTCCCCCTAATCATAGCCCCTCCCACTTAGTAATACCCTTCCCGTTCGGTTCTAAAATTTCCTATTGTTGCCATTACTAATAAACTGTTGCCAGTTAGTGGAGAGAACCCTGCACACTGGTGATACAGACTGGCGAATCGCCATTCCTTCCATCAGGGGTGGTAGAGGCTAAGACAGTAGGGCAATTTAATCATGCATGGGATAGACATAAGGATATTCTTACAAAGAAATAAGGATCAGATAAGGTTAGAGATAAAAATAATGTAAAAAAAAAAAAGGGGCAGACTAGATGGGCCAAGTGGGTCTTATCTGCCGACAAATTCTGTTTCTACAGCACACAGAATGAGCCAAAATTCACATTATAGCACACTGAATGAGCCGACATTCACATTATAGCACACTGTATGAGCTGAAATTCACATCATAGCACACTGAATGAGCCGAAATTCACATTGTAGCACACTGTATGAGCCGAAATTCACATTATAGCACACAGAATGAGCTAAAATTCACATTATAGCACACAGTATGATCCGAAATTCACATTGTAGCACACTGAATGAGCCGAAATTCACATTGTAGCACACTGAATGAGCCGAAATTTACATTGTAGCACACTGAATGAGCCGAAATTCACATCATAGCACACTAAATGAGCCGAAATTTACATTGTAGCACACTGAATGACCCGAAATTCACATTATAGCACCCTGAATGAGCCGAAATTCACATTATAGCACACTGAATGAGCCGAAATTCACATGATAGCACGCAGAATGAGGGAAAATTCACATGATAGCACGCAGAATGAGGGAAAATTCACATTATAGCACGCAGAATGAGGCAAAATTCACATGATAGCACGCAGAATGAGCCGAAATTGACATTATAGCACGCAGAATGAGGCAAAATTCACATGATAGCACCAGGGCCGGTGCAAAGTTTCTGGGCACCCTAGGCAAAATTTATCCTATCACCCCATTCCGTCACCTGTGCCCCGGTTTCTCTGTGCTGTTCTCCCCCCACCCCATCAGCTGTATCCTAGCTCCTCTGTACCACTTCCCCATTCCCGTCACCTGTGTCCCGGATCCCCTGTCCTGCTTATCCCAATCCCATCACCTGTATGTCAGCTCTCTGTACCACCTCCCCCCATCCTGTCACCTGTGTCGAGGCTACTGTGCCGCTTTCTCCCATTCCGTCATCTGTATCCTGGCTCCTCGGTGCCACTTCCCCCCATCCCATCAACCATTTCCAAGTTCTTCTGTATCGCTTTCTCCCATTCCGCCACCTGTGTACTGGCTCATCTGTGCTGTTTTCCCTATACCATCACCCGTTTCCTGTCTTCTTTGTGCCGTTTTCTCCCATCCTGTCACTTGTGTTCCGGCTCCTCTGTGCCACTTCCCCCCAACCTGTCACCTGCAACTCTGCTCCTCTGTGCCACTCCCCTCCACCCTATCACCCGTATCCCGGCATCTCTGTGCCACCTCCTCCTATTATGTCACTGTGTCACAAATCCTATTTGCAGCTTCTCCCATTCCGTCATCTGTATCCCGGCTCCTCTGTGTCACTTCCCCCCATCCCATCACCCGTTTCCCAGCTGTTCTGTATCGCTTTCTCGCTTTCTCCCATTCCGTCATCTGTATCCCGGCTCCTCTGTGCTGCTTCCCCTATCCCATTACCTGTGTTCTGGCTCCTCTGTGACGCTTCCCCACAACCCTATCACCCGTATCCCAGCTTCTCTGTGCCACCTCCTCCAATTTTGTCACCTGTGTCCCAGGTCCTATTTGCAGCTTCCCCCCATTCCGTCACCTGTATCCTGGCTCCTCTGTGCCTCTTCCCACCATCCCGTCACCTATATCCCGGCTCGTCTGTGCCGCTTACCACCCATCCCATCACCTATATCCTGCCTCCTCTGTGCTGCACCTGGGCCTTGTTACTGAGGGGTCTATTCATTAAGAAAATGAAAACTGAATTGTTACTTATCACTATACATCGCATCGCTGCGATGTATAGCTATAATAAGTAGCCATTTATGTATACTCACCCTTCGATGAAGCACTGCGGAATCCAGGGGTCCAGCGGTGACATCTTCTCTAGGCAGTTCCCTCTCCGATGTGCGGAGTCAGCCAGCGGGTCCCTCTGCGCATGCGCCGCCTGTTGACCTCCTGGCAGGCCGCAGTTGCTGCTGGGAGGTCGGGGCGGAGCCAGCGCCAGGTGTGGACAGAGAGCATGAAAGCATTGAGCTTCCTTGCCGTCTCGGCACCGCAGTTCAGGTTACGCCATCCTGAGATGGAGAACCTGAACCCCATCGAGAAACGGAAAGCAGAGCTTTCAGCTCCTTCATGAATCGCACTCACCATACAAAAGTATGGTGAGGCGATTCAGTCACAGAGCGGGGGTGTCGCTGGAGAAGTCAGGGACTTCTCCACAGTAACCCGCTCTGTGAATTACACTAGGCAGAGAAAAGCAAGGCTTTTCTCTGCTACATGAATAGACCTTTACAGCACTAGCTACATGTTAAACATCAATACATCCCCTTAAAGAATTCTCACAAAATATTAGCACAGCCTCCCCTCCCTCCCCCCCCACACACACATAACTTTAAGTCACCCACAAATAACTACAATATATACCAAAATAAAACATTAATTCACGACTCCATAACAGTACTACACCCCACCCCACATAATATTACTGCAATACCCACCTCCCCAGATTATATTAATAAACTCCAGATAACAGTAAAAATCACCATAAGATACTTACTGTATCTCTGGTTGAAGGAGCTCCTGTAGTCTCCTGTCAGTCATCATGGTCCCCCCATAGAACTGCAGAGGACTATAAGCAGGGCAAGCTTAGCTCAAGAAGGTTAGGACCGAAGGAGCAAAAGGGGCGGAGCCTCGACGAGGAGGCGGGGCCACGACACGGGAAGGAGAACATTGGTGGCTTGTCCCGGGGGAGGGAGCAGCCACTCACTGTTCAGAGAAGGAAAGGGGGGCGGACGCAGGACACTGCTGCTGCTGGCTGCGCTGCACCAGACTATGACATGTCTGCAGACTCAGCCAGACAGCACCTGTGAGGTGCGGGAGTGGCGGACGCTGGTTATGCAAACCACTGCCGCCACCAGCGATAAGTAAAATAAGGATGTCTCTTTGAGAGACACCCTTATGATGCCATTAGCCTCACAGCCGCCCCCTCAGGTGCCGGCGCCCATAGGCAGCTGCCTAAAGCTGCCTAATGGTAGCGCCGGCTCTGGATAGCACGCAGAATGAGCCGAAATTGACATTATAGCACGCAGAATGAGGCAAAATTCACATGATAGCACGCAGAATGAGCCGAAATTGACATTATAGCACGCAGAATGAGGCAAAATTCACATGATAGCACGCAGAATGAGGGAAAAATCACATTATAGCACACTGTATGAGGCAAAAATGACATGATAGCACGCAGAATGAGGCAAAATTCACATGATAGCACGCAGAATGTGCCGAAATTGACATTATAGCACGCAGAATGAGGCAAAATTCACATGATAGCACGCAGAATGAGGCAAAATTGACATGATAGCACGCAGAATGAGCCGAAATTGACATTATAGCACGCAGAATGAGGCAAAATTCACATGATAGCACGCAGAATGAGGCAAAATTCACATGATAGCACGCAGAATGAGCCGAAATTGACATTATAGCACGCAGAATGAGGCAAAATTCACATGATAGCACGCAGAATGAGGGAAAAATCACATTATAGCACACTGTATGAGGCAAAAATGACATAGCACACAGAATGAGGCAAAATTCAGCCAAATAATGCAGGGAGAAGAGGGGGGGGAGAGAGAGAAATGGGAGACACACACACACACACACACACACACACACACACACACACACACACACACACACACACACACACACACACTCACACACTCACACACTCACACACACACACTCACACACTCACACACACACACTCCCACCTCATAGATGGAGGCCGGGTCCCGCTGCTGTATTGGGAACGGGGTGGAGAGCGGTGCAGCGCGGCGGAGGACGAAGACAGAGAGAGCGTCCTGACGCGCGTACAGGAAGGAGGGGGCGTGGTCAGAACAGAGGTCGCTGTACGCGCGTCAGGACGCTCCTCTCTCTCCTCGTACCCCGCCGCGCTGCACCGCTCTCCACCCTGTTCCCAATACCGCGCCGGGACCCGGCCTCCATCCCGGTGCCGGTATATGTAGGGGGGCGTTCGCCCTAATTGCCCCCCGCTAAATCCGCCACTGATGTAGACTGTTAAATAAGAAGACGCCTGGTAACAGACAGCCAAGTGAAGGAGGTTTACATTCTTGCCACTAGTCAACCCACAAAGGAATCCACGTGGAGGAAGAATAGCAGTAAACTGCAAACAACACTTCTCATATTTAGATAACCCTTCTACACACTACTGAGTGATAGAATGGCATATTACTATTGAGTGCCTGATACCAGTCATCAACCCCAGACTTTCATTAATCCCTTCAGGTATTAATCTAAGGTTCCAAATGACTTCTGCACAACACAGATAAGCACAATCTTTCTATATAATTGATACATACATCTATTGGTACTTATTATTAGTGATGAGCACCGGAAATTTTTCGGGTTTTGTGTTTTGGTTTTGGGTTCGGTTCCGCGGCCGTGTTTTGGGTTCGAACGCGTTTTTGCAAAACCTCACCGAATTTTTTTTTGTCGGATTCGGGTGTGTTTTGGATTCGGGTGTTTTTTTTCAAAAAACCCTAAAAAACAGCTTAAATCATAGAATTTGGGGGTCATTTTGATCCCAAAGTATTATTAACCTCAATAACCATAATTTCCACTCATTTTCAGTCTATTCTGAACACCTCACACCTCACAATATTATTTTTAGTCCTAAAATTTGCACCGAGGTCGCTGGATGGCTAAGCTAAGTTACCCAAGTGGCCGACACAAACACCTGGCCCATCTAGGAGTGGCACTGCAGTGTCACGCAGGATGGCCCTTCCAAAAAACACTCCCCAAACAGCACATGACGCAAAGAAAAAAAGAGGCGCAATGAGGTAGCTGTGTGAGTAAGCTAAGCGACCCTAGTGGCCGACACAAACACCTGGCCCATCTAGGAGTGGCACTGCAGTGTCACGCAGGATGGCCCTTTCAAAAAACACTCCCCAAACAGCACATGACGCAAAGAAAAAAAGAGGCGCAATGAGGTAGCTGTGTGAGTAAGCTAAGCGACCCTAGTGGCCGACACAAACACCTGGCCCATCTAGGAGTGGCACTGCAGTGTCACGCAGGATGGCCCTTCCAAAAAACACTCCCCAAACAGCACATGACGCAAAGAAAAAAAGAGGCGCAATGAGGTAGCTGTGTGAGTAAGCTAAGCGACCCTAGTGACCGACACAAACACCTGGCCCATCTAGGAGTGGCACTGCAGTGTCACGCAGGATGGCCCTTCCAAAAAACACTCCCCAAACAGCACATGACGCAAAGAAAAAAAGAGGCGCAATGAGGTAGCTGTGTGAGTAAGCTAAGCGACCCTAGTGGCCGACACAAACACCTGGCCCATCTAGGAGTGGCACTGCAGTGTCACGCAGGATGGCCCTTCCAAAAAACACCCCCCAAACAGCACATGACGCAAAGAAAAAAAGAGGCGCAATGAGGTAGCTGTGTGAGTAAGCTAAGCGACCCTAGTGGCCGACACAAACACCTGGCCCATCTAGGAGTGGCACTGCAGTGTCACGCAGGATGGCCCTTCCAAAAAACACTCCCCAAACAGCAGCACATGACGCAAAGAAAAAAAGAGGCGCAATGAGGTAGCTGTGTGAGTAAGCTAAGCGACCCTAGTGGCCGACACAAACACCTGGCCCATCTAGGAGTGTCACTGCAGTGTCACGCAGGATGGCCCTTCCAAAAAACACTCCCCAAACAGCACATGACGCAAAGAAAAAAAGAGGCGCAATGAGGTAGCTGTGTGAGTAAGCTAAGCGACCCTAGTGGCCGACACAAACACCTGGCCCATCTAGGAGTGGCACTGCAGTGTCACGCAGGATGGCCCTTCCAAACACCCCCCAAACAGCACATGACGCAAAGAAAAAAAGAGGCACAATGAGGTAGCTGTGTGAGTAAGCTAAGCGACCCTAGTGGCCGACACAAACACCTGGCCCATCTAGGAGTGGCTCTGCAGTGTCACGCAGGATGACCCTTCCAAAAAACACTCCCCAAACAGCAGCACATGACGCAAAGAAAAAAAGAGGCGCAATGAGGTAGCTGTGTGAGTAAGCTAAGTGACCCTAGTGGCCGACACAAACACCTGGCCCATCTAGGAGTGGCACTGCAGTGTCACGCAGGATGGCCCTTCCAAAAAACACCCCCCAAACAGCACATGACGCAAAGAAAAATGAAAGAAAAAAGAGGTGCAAGATGGAATTGTCCTTGGGCCCTCCCACCCACCCTTATGTTGTATAAACAGGACATGCACACTTTAACCAACCCATCATTTCAGTGACAGGGTCTGCCACACGACTGTGACTGAAATGACGGGTTGGTTTGGACCCCCACCAAAAAAGAAGCAATTAATCTCTCCTTGCACAAACTGGCTCTACAGAGGCAAGATGTCCACCTCATCATCATCCTCCGATATATCACCGTGTACATCGCCCTCCTCACAGATTATCAATTCGTCCCCACTGGAATCCACCATCTCAGCTCCCTGTGTACTTTGTGGAGGCAATTGCTGCTGGTCAATGTCTCCACGGAGGAATTGATTATAATTCATTTTAATGAACATCATCTTCTCCACATTTTCTGGATGTAACCTCGTACGCCGATTGCTGACAAGGTGAGCGGCGGCACTAAACACTCTTTCGGAGTACACACTTGTGGGAGGGCAACTTAGGTAGAATAAAGCCAGTTTGTGCAAGGGCCTCCAAATTGCCTCTTTTTCCTGCCAGTATAAGTACGGACTGTCTGACGTGCCTACTTGGATGCGGTCACTCATATAATCCTCCACCATTCTTTCAATGGGGAGAGAATCATATGCAGTGACAGTAGACGACATGTCCGTAATCGTTGTCAGGTCCTTCAGTCCGGACCAGATGTCAGCATCAGCAGTCGCTCCAGACTGCCCTGCATCACCGCCAGCGGGTGGGCTCGGAATTCTGAGCCTTTTCCTCGCACCCCCAGTTGCGGGAGAATGTGAAGGAGGAGATGTTGACAGGTCGCGTTCCGCTTGACTTGACAATTTTCTCACCAGCAGTTCTTTGAACCCCAGCAGACTTGTGTCTGCCGGAAAGAGAGATCCAAGGTAGGTTTTAAATCTAGGATCGAGCACGGTGGCCAAAATGTAGTGCTCTGATTTCAACAGATTGACCACCCGTGAATCCTTGTTAAGCAAATTAAGGGCTCCATCCACAAGTCCCACATGCCTAGCGGAATCGCTCTGTGTTAGCTCCTCCTTCAATGTCTCCAGCTTCTTCTGCAAAAGCCTGATGAGGGGAATGACCTGACTCAGGCTGGCAGTGTCTGAACTGACTTCACGTGTGGCAAGTTCAAAAGGTTGCAGAACCTTGCACAACGTTGAAATCATTCTCCACTGCGCTTGAGACAGGTGCATTCCACCTCCTATATCGTGGTCAGTTGTATAGGCTTGAATGGCCTTTTGCTGCTCCTCCAACCTCTGAAGCATATAGAGGGTTGAATTCTACCTCGTTACCACTTCTTGCTTCAGATGATGGCAGGGCAGGTTCAGGCGTTTTTGGTGGTGCTCCAGTCTTCTGTACGTGGTGCCTGTACGCCGAAAGTGTCCTGCAATTCTTCTGCCCATCGACAGCATCTCTTGCACGCCCCTCTCGTTTTTTAAATAATTCTGCACCACCAAATTCAAGGTATGTGCAAAACATGGGACGTGCTGGAATTTGCCCATATTTAATGCACACACAATATTGCTGGCGTTGTCCGATGCCACAAATCCACAGGAGAGTCCAATTGGGGTAAGCCATTCTGCGATGATCTTCCTCAGTTGCCGTAAGAGGTTTTTAGCTGTGTGCGTATTCTGGAAAGCGGTGATACAAAGCGTAGCCTGCCTAGGAAAGAGTTGGCGTTTGCGAGATGCTGCTACTGGTGCCGCCGCTGCTGTTCTTGCGGCGGGAGTCCATACATCTACCCAGTGGGCTGTCACAGTCATATAGTCCTGAGCCTGCCCTGCTCCACTTGTCCACATGTCCGTGGTTAAGTGGACATTGGGTACAACTGCATTTTTTAGGACACTGGTGAGTCTTTTTCTGAGGTCTGTGTACATTTTCGGTATCGCCTGCCTAGAGAAATGGAACCTAGATGGTATTTGGTACCGGGGACACAGTACCTCCAACAAGTCTCTAGTTGCCTCTGCAGTAATGATGGATACCGGAACCACGTCTCTCACCGCCCAGGATGCCAAGGCCTCAGTTATCCGCTTTGCAGCAGGATGATTGCTGTGATATTTCATCTTCCTCGCAAAGGACTGTTGGACAGTCAATTGCTTGGTGGAAGTAGTAAAAGTGGTCTTACGAGTACAACTTCCCCTCTGGGATGACCATCGACTCCCAGCAGCAACAACAGCAGCGCCAGCAGCAGTAGGCGTTACACGCAAGGATGCATCGGAGGAATCCCAGGCAGGAGAGGACTCGTCAGAATTGCCAGTGACATGGCCTGCAGGACTATTGGCATTCCTGGGGAAGGAGGAAATTGACACTGAGGGAGTTGGTGGGGTGGTTTGCGTGAGCTTGGTTACAAGAGGAAGGGATTTACTGGTCAGTGGACTGCTTCCGCTGTCGCCCAAAGTTTTTGAACTTGTCACTGACTTATGATGAATGCGCTGCAGGTGACGTATAAGGGAGGATGTTCCGAGGTGGTTAACGTCCTTACCCCTACTTATTACAGCTTGACAAAGGCAACACACGGCTTGACAAATGTTGTCCGCATTTCTGTTGAAATACTTCCACACCGAAGAGCTGATTTTTTTGGTATTTTCACCAGGCATGTCAATGGCCCTATTCCTCCCACGGACAACAGGTGTCTCCCCGGGTGCCTGACTTAAACAAACCACCTCACCATCAGAATCCTCCTGGTCAATTTCCTCCCCAGCGCCAGCAACACCCATATCCTCCTCATCCTGGTGTACTTCAACTCTGACATCTTCAATCTGACTATCAGGAACTGGACTGCGGGTGCTCCTTCCAGCACTTGCAGGGGGCGTGCAAATGGTGGAAGGCGCATGCTCTTCACGTCCAGTGTTGGGAAGGTCAGGCATCTCAAACGACACAATTGGACTCTCCTTGTGGATTTGTGATTTCGAAGAACGCACAGTTCTTTGCTGTGCTTTTGCCAGCTTGAGTCTTTTCATTTTTCTAGCGAGAGGCTGAGTGCTTCCATCCTCATGTGAAGCTGAACCACTAGCCATGAACATAGGCCAGGGCCTCAGCCGTTCCTTGCCACTCCGTGTGGTAAATGGCATATTGGCAAGTTTACGCTTCTCCTCAGACAATTTTATTTTAGATTTTTGAGTCCTTTTTTTACTGATATTTGGTGTTTTGGGTTTTACATGCTCTGTACTATGACATTGGGCATCGGCCTTGGCAGACGACGTTGCTGGCATTTCATCGTCTCGGCCATGACTAGTGGCAGCAGCTTCAGCACGAGGTGGAAGTCGATCTTGATCTTTCCCTATTTTTGGAACCTCAACATTTTTGTTCTCCATATTTTAATAGGCACAACTAAACGGCACCTCAGGTAAACAATGGAGATGGATGGATACTAGTATACTTATGGATGGACGAGCGACTGCCGACACAGAGGTAGCTACAGCCGTGGACTACCGTACTGCGTCTGCTGCTAATATAGACTGGATGAATATGATATAAAAAATATATATATATCACTACTGCAGCCGGACAGGTATATATTATATAATGACGGACCTGCTGGACACTGTCAGCACTGCAGACTCCTAAAGTAAGCTACTAGTATCAAGAAGATAGAAAAAAAAAAAACACCACAGGTAGGTGGTATACAATTATGGATGGACGAGCGACTGCCGACACAGAGGTAGCTACAGCCGTGGACTACCGTACTGCGTCTGCTGCTAATAGAGACTGGATGATAATGATATAAAAATATATATATATATATCACTACTGCAGCCGGACAGGTATATATTATATAATGACGGACCTGCTGGACACTGTCAGCAGCACTGCAGACTCCTAAAGTAAGCTACTAGTAGTATCAAGAAGATAGAAAAAAAAAACACCACAGGTAGGTGGTATACAATTATGGATGGACGAGCGACTGCCGACACAGAGGTAGCTACAGCCATGGACTACCGTACTGCGTCTGCTGCTAATATAGACTGGATGATAATGATATAAAAAATATATATATATCACTACTGCAGCCGGACAGGTATATATTATATAATGACGGACCTGCTGGACACTGTCAGCAGCACTGCAGACTCCTAAAGTAAGCTACTAGTAGTATCAAGAAGATAGAAAAAAAAAAAAAACACCACAGGTAGGTGGTATACAATTATGGATGGACGAGCGACTGCCGACACAGAGGTAGCTACAGCCGTGGACTACCGTACTGCGTCTGCTGCTAATATAGACTGGATGATAATGATATAAAAAATATATATATATATCACTACTGCAGCCGGACAGGTATATATTATATAATGACGGACCTGCTGGACACTGTCAGCAGCACTGCAGACTCCTAAAGTAAGCTACTAGTAGTATCAAGAAGATAGAAAAAAAAAAAACACCACAGGTAGGTGGTATACAATTATGGATGGACGAGCGACTGCCGACACAGAGGTAGCTACAGCCGTGGACTACCGTACTGCGTCTGCTGCTAATATAGACTGGATGATAATGATATAAAAAATATATATATATATCACTACTGCAGCCGGACAGGTATATATTATATAATTAATGACGGACCTGCTGGACACTGTCAGCAGAATGCGTTTATAGAATAAAAACACCACACGACGAGTGTTTAACTTTTTCAGGCAGACAATCACAATATACTGGTGGTCAGACAGTGGTCACTGGTCAGTCACACTGGCAGTGGCACTCTGGCAGCAAAAGTGTGCACTGTTAAATAATATGTACTCCTGCTACTGCTCCCCAGTCTCCCCCACAATTAAGCTGTGTGAGCACTGAGCACTCAGCACAGTCAGATATACATAGATGATGCAGCACACTGAGGCTGAGCACAGATATGGTATACTGTTACTGTGTCACTGTGTATCGTTTTTTTTCAGGCAGAGAACGGATTATATTAAATAATAATATAATAAAAAAACTGCACTGGTGGTCACTGGTCAGTCACTAGTAAACTCTGCACTCTCTGAGTACTCCTAAGCTCCAGTAAATCAAGTGTCTCACTCTCACTCTCTCTCTTCTAATCTAAATGGAGAGGACGCCAGCCACGTCCTCTCCCTATGAATCTCAATGCACGTGTGAAAATGGCGGCGACGCGCGGCTCCTTATATAGAATCCGAGTCTCGCGATAGAATCCGAGCCTCGCGAGAATCCGACAGCGGGATGATGACGTTCGGGCGCGCTCGGGTTAGCCGAGCAAGGCGGGAAGATCCGAGTCTGCCTCGGATCCGTGTAAAAAGGCTGAAGTTCGGGGGGGTTCGGATTCCGAGGAACCGAACCCGCTCATCACTACTTATTATATTAGGAATATTTTACAATAATATGCCATTTGGCGCTTATTCTTTTCAGTTTCACTTATTTTGTTGCATGGACTCACCACCCACTACAGTAAGGACAGACTAACATCTAACACAACAGATATTGTGTACTTGCATATTTAAGTTTTCTATTTGTAATTTTTAATATTGTCTGTGGTCAACACCGTTCCGTATATTTTTCTTCTAAATTTTATTATCTTAAATAGATAAGCACCAGGATCACTCCTACGGTAAGCTCAGTATATTTTTAACTTGTAATTAATTTTCCTATCATCTATAATTTTATTTATTTCTTAACTTCTCTATAAAGAGGTAACATCAGTACCACAGATGTCAGTGCTGACAGAATAAAACACAATGCTAGAAGCTGAGCCATCTGGTAGGAAAGTGGTTAATAGCAGCACTGTTTTATTGCTCTGTATTATGTACATCTTAAAAGAGTGCTTATGGAGCCCCTGTGGAGCTTATTGATTGTCAGCGCTGAATGTTTTCTTTCCTGACATAGAAGAGTGTCTTTAGCCTAGGGTTGTCATACCACAACATAATTAGCCAAAACCCCATAAAAATCACATCATCTACTCCAACATTCAAATAAATAAAACACATTCAGAAAGTCATGCTGAATATAAAGAGGGTAAATAAAATAATGGAAAGCAAAGGGGTTACGGTCGTTAGGTCGACACAACTTAGGTCGAAACTCATTAGGTCTACCACGGAAGGCCGACAATGCCATTAGGTCGACATGCATTAGGTCGACATAAGTTTTTGTTTTGTTTTTTAATATTTTTTCATACTTAACGATCCACATGGACTACGATTGGAAATGATCCTTCATTAGCTTGTAGTCATTCAGACCTGATCGCAGGCTAGATTTTTTTGCTGCGATCAGATCAGAACTGTGCATGCGTATGCACCGCAATGCACAGACGCGTTGTACAGGTGCAAAGCGGATCATTGCTGAGCGATGGATTTTACGAATAATCCATTCGCACAGCCGATCGCAAGGAGATTGACAGAAAGAGGGCATTTGTGGATGGCAACTGACCGTTTTCTGGAAGTGTTTGTAAAAACGCAGGCGTGTCCAAGCGTTTGCAGGGCGGGTGTCTGACGTCAATTCCGGCACCTTACAGGCTGAAGTGATCGCAGTTGAGTAAGTTCTGGGGTAACTCAGAAACTGCACAAAACTTTTTTGTAGTGCTCGGCTGCACATGCTTTCGCACACTCGCAAAGCAAAAATACACTCCCCTGTAGGCGGCGACTATCTGATGGCAGCGCTGCAAAAAATAGCTAGCGAGCGATCAGTTCTGAATTAGGCCCTTTACAAGCAAACAAATCCTCAATGATTCTGCAATGACAAATACACCCAATTTATAGCATCTGACTTTCAGACACATTGCTCCTAATAACCATTACAAAAGGGTTTCATTATCATGAGATAGAGAAAAAAACAGTTGAAGACAAATGTGCTTGGGGTGTGAATAGTGTAGTCGGACAAAATAATGAAACCCACAGACAAAAGGGTAAGATGGTTTTACCATACTTGCCTACCTGACCCTCTCCATGAGAGAGAAAATGCTCTGTTCCTGGACTTTCCTGGTAATGTATGATTGCCATCACCTGTGGTGAAACACCTTTCTTATCAATTACCTAGCTCACCACAGTGATGGCAATCACACATTACCAGGAAAGTAAACATCGCAACCGTGGACAGTGCCAGCACCCCTGTATTTTCACAACACCCCTGCAATTTTACAGCATACAAGACAAGGCCAGTGTACATTTATTTTCACTGCACCCCTGTATTATACAGCATACAGGGCCAGTGTACTTCTATTTTAACAGCAGAACCCCAGTATTATTACAGCATACAGGACCAGTGTACTTTTATTTTAACAACAACACCCCTGTATTTTTACAGCATACAGGACCAGTGTACTTTTATTTTAACAGCAGCACCCCAGTGTTTTTACAACATGCAGGGCCAGTGTACTTTTATTTTAACAACAGCACCCCTGTATTTTTACAGCAAACTAGACGGGGCCACTGTACATTGATTTTCACTGCACCCCCAGAATTTTTACAGCATACAAGATAGGGCCAGTGTACATTTATTTTCACTGCAGCCCAGAATTTTTACAGCATACAAGACAGGGCCAGAGTACTCTTATTTTAACAACAGCACCCCTGTATTTTTACAGCATACAAGACAGGGCCAGTGTACTTTTATTTTCACTGCACGCCAGATTTTTTACAGAATACAAGAAAGGGCCAGTGTACGTTTATTTTCACTGCACCCCAGATTTTTTTACAGCATACAAGACAAGGCTAGTGTACACTGACTTTCACTGCACCTCATATTTTTGACAGTATACAAGACAGGACCAGTGTACATTTATTTTCACTGCTTCCCAGATTTTTTACAGCATACAAGACACGGCCAGTGTACATTTATTTTCACTGCTTCCCAGATTTTTTACAGCATGCAAGACAGGGCCCATGTACATTTATTTTCACTGCACCCCAGATATTTTACAGCCAGCACTCCTGTATTTTCAGAGCATACAGGAGGACCGTGCCCCTGCCCCCTGTACAACACATTGACAGCCACACCCATGTACAGCTGCAGTAACCCTAACAGCACATGAAACACCAGTGACAGCCAGGACAACACCCCTAACAGCACAGGTACATCACAGTGACAGGAACACCACCCCTACAGAGCACACACTGACCCCACCCAACACCACCACCCACAGAGAGACAGAGGTCTGTCTCCCTTATTCTCCAAGTCCGGAGTGAAAATGGCGGCGACGCGCAGCTGTTTATATGGAATCCAAAACCCACAAGAATCTGACAGTGGGATGATGACATTTTGCCTCATTCTGATTTCCAAGTCTGGTTGGAAGTCCCGAGCCCTCCTCGCATCCTGGTTTGGAACGGGATGTTCGGGGGGAGGAGGGGGGGGGTTGTTCTAAGAGATCCGAACGCGCTCATCTCTAGTAACTATTATGAGTTTTTTGCATTATTTATTCCCAACATCAGTCACAACAATTATTAGTTGTATTTAAGGTATTAGATTACAGTGGTTCTAGTCTTTTGTATATTAGCCATTTTTCTAATGGTTAAAAAGAAGTTATCATATAAAATGTGGGTATACACTATACAAGATTAGTCCTTTAAATTGTATAAATAATAGTAATTGTTATGAAAGCACCTTAGTAATATGCACTATCACATCTATATTTGTGTATTGGAGTACCATTGTTTGGTTGTAACAACACACAGGTATGAATTTTTCAAGTAGAATATATTGATAGTGTATGATGGCACTTAATCACTATGCACTATCACATTTATATCAATGTGTACTGCAATACATTTGTAGGGTTTTAATGATACATTGATATAGAGTTGCCATGGAAGAATATTGATTTGAAGATTTATTACATTATTTTATATTCCTGATTTTGATTAGGTTTTACTGTTTAATATCATTACAATATTGGGTTATAAAATATTACTGTATGCGTGTATTTTTTAGTATGTAGCCCTTGGGGGTGAATTTGGCTGAAGAGTGCCTCCTGCCTAGTGGCCACTTTGTTCCTTTTAACCCTTCTTTTGTAAGATGTATGATTTGTTTGGGTATAGCTATGCTAAAGGTTGGGTTAGGTATACAGGGAGGGGGATATGAGGAGGGGTGGCTATGTTTGAATTTTGTGTATTTTTATTGTGTGGTGGGATTTTTCTTTTTTTCTTTTCTCCTCTGTTAGTTCTCTACATCTGTTCTCCATGTTTGGAATTATATGGAACATGTGTGTCTGTATGGGAATACTTGGACTAGTATCTATTCATCTGCACTGAGGACACTGCCGACACCACCAGCACCCCAGCAAGAACTGACACCACCGGCAACCCTGCACTGAGGACACTGAAATACTGCTGTCACCCCTGCAGTGAGGACACCCCCGGAACCCCCACAGTGCCAACACAGCCAGCAGTACCGACTCCACCAGCATCTCTGCACCAAGGACACTGCCGAAACACCCGCACTGGGGACACCACCATTACCGCCGACACAGCCTGCACCGCAGCAGTACAGACACCACCGGCAGCTCCACACTGAGGACACTGCCAGCACTGCCGACGTTGCCAGCACCCCTGCACTGAGGACACCACCAACACTGCTGACACTGCCATTACCCCAGCAGTACGGACACTGGCACCCCCGCACTGCTGACGCAGCCAGGAGTACTGACACCACCAGCAACTCCGCACTGAGGATACCAACGTCACTGCCAACACCACCAGCACCCCAGCAGTACCAGCACCTCCGGCAACCTCACTCTGAGGATTCTGCCAGCACCCCTACACTGCCGATGCTACCCCACTGAGGACACCACTGGCATCTCCTGTCACGGTAAGTGCACTATTGGTGTATCCGCCCTGCACTGTATGCTGCATTGTATACGACCCACACTGTATCCCGCACTATATCCATCCCACACTGTATCCAAACCACACTGTATCCCGCACTGTATCCAACCAGCAATGTATGCCACATTGTATCTGACCTGCACTGTATCCCATACTCTATCCAACTAGTAATGTATCAGCACTGTATCTGACCCAAACTGTATCCAACACACACAGTATCCAACCAGCACTGTATCCAACCCACACTGTAACCTGCACTGTATCCAACCTGTCCTGTATCCCACACTGTATCCAACCCATACTTTATCTGACCCGCACTGTATTCAACCCACACTGTATACTGCAGTTTAGCCAGCCAGCCTTTGGCCAATATTGGTGAAAACATATTGGTGGTCATTCCGAGTTGTTCGCTCGTTATTTTTTTCTCGCAACGGAGCGATTAGTCGCTAATGCGCATGCGCAATGTCCGCAGTGTGACTGCGCCAAGTAAATTTGCTATGCAGTTAGGAATTTTACTCACGGCATTACAAGGTTTTTTCTTTGTTCTGGTGATCGTAATGTGATTGACAGGAAGTGGGTGTTTCTGGGTGGAAACTGGACGTTTTATGGGAGTGTGTGAAAAAACGCTACCGTTTCTGTGAAAAACGCGGGAGTGGCTGGAGAAACGGAGGAGTGTCTGGGCGAACGTTGGGTGTGTTTGTGACGTCAAACCAGGAACGACAAGCACTGAACTGATCGCACTGGCAGAGTAAGTCTCGAGCTACTCAGAAACTGCACAGAGAAGTCTTTTCGCAATATTGCGAATTGTTCGTTCGCAATTTTGATAAGCTAAGATTCACTCCCAGTAGGCGGCGGCTTAGCGTGTGCAAAGCTGCTAAAAGCAGCTTGCGAGCGAACAACTCGGAATGACCCCCATTGTGAGCTGTGAGGTGGTCAAAATTGAGTGGGAACGACTGGAAATTAATGTTATTGAGGTTAATAGAATGCTTTTTTTTTTTGTCAATTTAAAAAAAAAATCCAAATCCAAAGCCAATCACAGCAGTTTGACACATCCAAATCCAAAGTCGGCCGACGAATCAGAACCAAGGTGGTCATTCCGAGTTGTTCGCTAGCTGCATTCGTTCGCTGTGCAGCGATGAGTCAAAAAAAGGCATTTCTGCGCATGCATATGTGGCGCAATGCGCACGTGTGGGGTACTATTACAATGAACGATGTAGTTTTACACAGGATCTAGCGATGCTTTTCAGTCGCACAGGCAGCCACAGAGTGATTTACAGGAAGAGGGCGTTTCTGGGTTGTAAACTGACCATTTTCAGGGAGTGTTTGGAAAAACGCAGGTGTGCCAGGAAAAATGCAGGCGTGGCTGGGCGAACGCAGGGCGTGTTTGTGACGTCAAATCAGGAACTGAATGGTCTGAAGTGATCGCAAGCACTGAGTAGGTTTGAAGCTACTCTGAAACTGCACAGAATTATTCTGTAGCCGCTCTGCGATCCCTTCGTTCGCACTTCTGCTAAGCTAAAATACACTCCCAGTGGGCGGTGGCATAGCGTTTGCATGGCTGCTCAAAACTGCTAGCGAGCGATCAACTCGGAATGAAAGTCCAATTCCAGCAAAAATGGCCCACCACACATTCCTATTTGTAATGCCAATACCCAGCACAACACTTGTCCATTTTGCTTTGCAGTTCATCTTAGCCAGGATTATGGTCCATCACAACAAAGAATTTGAGCTGATACAAGTATTATTGCAATTTCTTTAGTGCACATACAGAGGGTCCTTTAGGCGTCGTTGTTGTTCCTACTCCTGTTGCAATGATTATGCTGCAATTATATGCTAATATGGGCAGAAGATAAACCATGTATGTAAAAGGATGCCCACTGTGATCACATCTTATGTACAGTGCTGCTTAATTATAGAAACATTGCTAACATTGGGCCTAACTCAGGCCTGACCACTAGGGTGCATTTTTTGCATCCCTATGATCAGGTAGTTGTCGCCTACAGGGGGAGGGGGTAGTCGCTGTGCAAAGGTGCGATCGCTTGTGCAAAGTTTGTGCAGTCTCTGCACAGCTCAGGACTTACTCAGCCGCTGCGATGATCCGGCCCAGAGCTGACGTCAGGAACCCTCCCTTCAAACGCCTGGACAAGCCTGCATTTTCACGGACACTCCCTGGAAACGGTCAGTTGACTCCCACAAACATCCTCTTCCTGTCAATGTTCTTGCGATCGCTTTCGTCGTCCATCCCATCGCAGTCCGGCCCTCCCTGGCGCTGGTGGGGCCTCATGCCTGCGCATTGCGGCACCGGCGCATGCACAGTTCATACCCGATAGCTGCTGTACGAAAACGCACAGCAACGATCAGGTCTGAATGACCCCCTCTGTCGCACATCCAGTCGCCACACAGAGCTTAATTGCCTCTAAAGACATGCAGGCTGAGCTGCTCTCCTGGGATGCACAGGCCTCTGCAGTAGCAAGTGTAATTGCTGCTAATATATGCATGCCCAGAACATGCCATCTGGACGGCCATGACACGCCTGCGTTTGCATGACCATTCCCCATTACGACTTCCAAATGCTGACTTCCTGTCACTCACTTTGCGACTAAAATCTTGCTGCAACTGCACTCACAAATCACTTGATATGCATGCGCACTGATGCTCATATGCATTCGCAGTGCAAAGACATTGATCAATGGGGGGTCATTCCGAGTTGTTCGCACGCAAGCTGCTTTTAGCAGCTTTACACACGCTAAGCCGCCGCCTACTGGGAGTGAATCTTAGCTTCTTAAAATTGCGATCGAAAGATTCTCTAAAAATTGCGACCACACACCTCTTAGCAGTTTCTGAGTAGCTCCAGACTTACTCGGCATCTGCGATCAGTTCAGTGCTTGTCGTTCCTGGTTTGACGTCACAAACACACCCAGCGTTCGCCTAGACACTCCTCCGTTTCTCCAGCCACTCCCGCGTTTTTCCCAGAAACTGTAGCGTTTTTTCGCACACACCCATAAAACGGCCTGTTTCCGCCCAGAAACACCCACTTCCTGTCAATCACATTACGATCACCAGAACGAAGAAAAAACCTCGTAATGCCGTGAGTAAAATTCCTAACTGCATAGCAAATTTACTTGGCGCAGTCGCACTGCGGACATTGCGCATGCGCATTAGCGACTAATCGCTCCATTGCGATAAAAAAATACAGAGCGAACAACTCGGAATGACCCCCAATATGCATACAACTGCCGCTTTGCATCTGCACATGAATGACTTCCTCCTCCCATACTCTTTCTCTATTGTGACATATGCCAGCTCCTGAGCTAATTGCTTCAGAGAGACATAAGGCCCAGTGTACTTGGGACTATCCTCCCCTAAACTGACTCAACACAGCTTCTAGTCCACAACCCAAGGCATCAGCCTGCACTATGAACCAGCATCAGGAGCAGAGGTGGATTTAGGCCTCATGGGTCCCTAAGCAAGACACCAATTTGAGGCTCACCTTCCTCAAACAATCATCAGTGTGCCCCCCCCCCCCCCCATCCGAATTGTAGAAGGCCATGTGGTAGTGGTATCAGTGTGCTTGAAATCTCACTGCAGGCACAGGCCTACGGTTCAGACTTCGCACCAGAACACGTGGGATGTAGTCATGTGACTGGCGATCAGGACTATTTTATGTCCACGACACCCATAGAGTGGGAATAGAACTAGTGACGTGCACCGGAAATTTTTCGTGTTTTGGTTTTGGGTTCGGTTCCGCGGCCGTGTTTTGGATTCGGACGCGTTTTGGCAAAACCTCACCGAAAAATTTTTGTCGGATTCGGGTGTGTTTTGGATTCGGGTGTTTTTTTCAAAAAACCCTAAAAAACAGCTTAAATCATAGAATTTGGGGGTCATTTTGACCCCATAGTATTATTAACCTCAATAACCATAATTTCCACTCATTTCCAGTCTATTCTGAACACCTCACACCTCACGATATTAATTTTAGTCCTAAAATTTGCACCGAGGTCGCTGGATGGCTAAGCTAAGCGACACAAGTGGCCGACACAAACACCTGGCCCATCTAGGAGTGGCACTGCAGTGTCAGGCAGGATGGCCCTTCAAAAAAATAGTCCCCAAACAGCACATGATGCAAAGAAAAAAAGAGGCGCACCAAGGTGGCTGTGTGACTAAGCTAAGCGACAGAAGTGGCCGACACAAACACCTGGCCCATCTAGGAGTGGCACTGCAGTGACAGACAGGATGGCCCTTCAAAAAAATACTCCCCAAACAGCACATGATGCAAAGAAAAAAAGAGGCGCACCAAGGTGGCTGTGTGACTAAGCTAAGCGACACAAGTGGCCGACACAAACACCTGGCCCATCTAGGAGTGGCACTGCAGTGTCAGGCAGGATGGCCCTTCAAAAAAATAGTCCCCAAACAGCACATGATGCAAAGAAAAAAAGAGGCGCACCAAGGTGGCTGTGTGACTAAGCTAAGCGACACAAGTGGCCGACACAAACACCTGGCCCATCTAGGAGTGGCACTGCAGTGTCAATCAAGACAGGATGGCCCTTCCAAAAAATTGTCCCCAAACAGCACATGATGCAAAGAAAAAAAGAGGCGCACCAAGGTCGCTGTGTGACTAAGCTAAGCGACACAAGTGGCCGACACAAACACCTGGCCCATCTAGGAGTGGCACAGCAGTGTCAATCAAGACAGGATGGCCCTTCCAAAAAATTGTCCCCAAACAGCACATGATGCAAAGAAAAAAAGAGGCGCACCAAGGTTGCTGTGTGACTAAGCTAAGCGACACAAGTGGCCGACACAAACACCTGGCCCATCTAGGAGTGGCACTGAAGTGTCAATCAAGACAGGATGGCCCTTCCAAAAAATTGTCCTCAAACAGCACATGATGCAAAGAAAAAAAGATGCGCACCAAGGTGGCTGTGTGACTAAGCTAAGCGACACAAGTGGCCGACACAAACACCTGGCCCATCTAGGAGTGGCACTGCAGTGTCAGACAGGATGGCCCTTCAAAAAAATACTCCCCAAACAGCACATGATGCAAAGAAAAAAAGAGGCGCACCAAGGTGGCTGTGTGACTAAGCTAAGCGACACAAGTGGCCGACACAAACACCTGGCCCATCTAGGAGTGGCACTGCAGTGTCAGGCAGGATGGCCCTTCAAAAAAAATAGTCCCCAAACAGCACATGATGCAAAGAAAAAAAGAGGCGCACCAAGGTGGCTGTGTGACTAAGCTAAGCGACACAAGTGGCCGACACAAACACCTGGCCCATCTAGGAGTGGCACTGCAGTGTCAATCAAGACAGGATGGCCCTTCCAAAAAATTGTCCCCAAACAGCACATGATGCAAAGAAAAAAAGAGGCGCACCAAGGTCGCTGTGTGACTAAGCTAAGCGACACAAGTGGCCGACACAAACACCTGGCCCATCTAGGAGTGGCACTGCAGTGTCAATCAAGACAGTATGGCCCTACCAAAAAATTGTCCCCAAACAGCACATGATGCAAAGAAAAAAAGGCGCACCAAGGTCGCTGTGTGGCTAAGCTCAGCGACACAAGTGGCCGACACAAACACCTGGCCCATCTAGGAGTGGCACTGCAGTGTCAATCAAGACAGGATGGCCCTTCCAAAAAATTGTCCCCAAACAGCACATGATGCAAAGAAAAAAAGAGGCGCACCAAGGTCGCTGTGTGACTAAGCTAAGAGACACAAGTGGCCGACACAAACACCTGGCCCATCTAGGAGTGGCACTGCAGTGTCAGGCAGGATGGCCCTTCAAAAAAATGGTCCCCAAACAGCACATGATGCAAAGAAAAAAAGAGGCGCACCAAGGTGGCTGTGTGACTAAGCTCAGCGACACAAGTGGCCGACACAAACACCTGGCCCATCTAGGAGTGGCACTGCAGTGTCAGGCAGGATGGCCCTTCAAAAAAATAGTCCCCAAACAGCACATGATGCAAAGAAAAAAAGAGGGTGGCTGTGTGACTAAGCTCAGCGACACAAGTGGCCGACACAAACACCTGGCCCATCTAGAAGTGGCACTGCAGTGTCAATCAAGACAGGATGGCCCTTCCAAAAAATTGTCCCCAAACAGCACATGATGCAAAGAAAAAAAGAGGGTGGCTGTGTGACTAAGCTCAGCGACACAAGTGGCCGACACAAACACCTGGCCCATCTAGGAGTGGCACTGCAGTGTCAATCAAGACAGGATGGCCCTTCCAAAAAATTGTCCCCAAACAGCACATGATGCAAAGAAAAAAAGAGGCGCACCAAGGTCACTGTGTGACTAAGCTAAGCGACACAAGTGGCCGACACAAACACCTGGCCCATCTAGGAGTGGCACTGCAGTGTCAGGCAGGATGGCCCTTCAAAAAAATTGTCCCCAAACAGCACATGATGCAAAGAAAAATGAAAGAAAAAAGAGGTGCAAGATGGAATTGTCCTTGGGCCCTCCCACCCACCCTTATGTTGTATAAACAGGACATGCACACTTTAACGAACCCATCATTTCAGTGACAGGGTCTGCCACACGACTGTGACTGAAATGACTGGTTGGTTTGGGCCCCCACCAAAAAAAAACAATCAAGCTCTCCTTGCACAAACTGGCTCTACAGAGGCAAGATGTCCACCTCATCATCATCCTCCGATTCCTCACCCCTTTCACTGTGTACATCCCCCTCCTCACAGATTATTAATTCGTCCCCACTGGAATCCACCATCTCAGGTCCCCGTGTACTTTCTGGAGGCAATTGCTGCTGGTGAATGTCTCCACGGAGGAATTGATTATAATTCATTTTAATGAACATCATCTTCTCCACATTTTCTGGAAGTAACCTCGTGCGCCGGTTGCTGACAAGGTGAGCGGCTGCACTAAACACTCTTTCGGAGTACACACTGGAGGGAGGGTAACTTAGGTAGAATAAAGCCAGTTTCTGCAAGGGCCTCCAAATTGCCTCTTTTTCCTGCCAGTATACGTACGGACTGTCTGACGTGCCTACTTGGATGCGGTCACTCATATAATCCTCCACCATTCTTTCAATGGTGAGAGAATCATATGCAGTGACAGTAGACGACATGTCAGTAATCGTTGGCAGGTCCTTCAGTCCGGACCAGATGTCAGCACTCGCTCCAGACTGCCCTGCATCACCGCCAGCAGGTGGGCTCAGAATTCTTAACCTTTTCCTCGCACCCCCAGTTGCGGGAGAATGTGAAGGAGGAAATGGTGACGGGTCACGTTCCGCTTGACTTGACAATTTTCTCACCAGCAGGTCTTTGAACCTCTGCAGACTTGTGTCTGCCGGAAAGAGAGATACAACGTAGGTTTTAAATCTAGGATCGAGCACGGTGGCCAAAATGTAGTGCTCTGATTTCAACAGATTGACCACCCGTGAATCCTGGTTAAGCGAATTAAGGGCTCCATCCACAAGTCCCACATGCCTAGCGGAATCGCTCTGTTTTAGCTCCTCCTTCAATGTCTCCAGCTTCTTCTGCAAAAGCCTGATGAGGGGAATGACCTGGCTCAGGCTGGCAGTGTCTGAACTGACTTCACGTGTGGCAAGTTCAAAGGGTTGCAGAACCTTGCACAACGTTGAAATCATTCTCCACTGCGCTTGAGTCAGGTGCATTCCACCTTCTTTGCCTATATCGTGGCCAGATGTATAGGCTTGAATGGCCTTTTGCTGCTCCTCCATCCTCTGAAGCATATAGAGGGTTGAATTCCACCTCGTTACCACCTCTTGCTTCAGATGATGGCAGGGCAGGTTCAGGAATGTTTGGTGGTGCTCCAGTCTTCTGTACGCGGTGCCTGAATGCCGAAAGTGGCCCACAATTCTCCGGGCCACCGACAGCATCTCTTGCATGCCCCTGTCGTTTTTTAAATTATTCTGCACCACCAAATTCAAGGTATGTGCAAAACATGGGACGTGATGGAATTTGCCCAGATGTAATGCACGCACAATATTGCTGGCATTGTCCGATGTCACAAATCCCCAGGAGAGTCCAATTGGGGTAAGCCATTCTGCGATGATCTTCCTCAGTTGCCGTAAGAGGTTTTCAGCTGTGTGCCTATTCTGGAAAGCAGTGATACAAAGCGTAGCCTGCCTAGGAACGAGTTGGCGTTTGCGAGATGCTGCTACTGGTGCCTCCGCTGCTGTTCTTGCTGCGGGAGGCAATACATCTACCCAGTGGGCTGTCACATTCATATAGTCCTGAGTCTGCCCTGCTCCACTTGTCCACAAGTCCGTGGTTAAGTGGACATTGGGTACAACTGCATTTTTTAGGACACTGGTGAGTCTTTTTCTGAGGTCTGTGTACATTTTCGGTATCGCCTGCCTAGAGAAATGGAACCTAGATGGTATTTGGTACCGGGGACACAGTACCTCAATCAAGTCTCCAGTTGGCACTGAATTAACGATGGATACCGGAACCACGTTTCTCACCGCCCAGGCTGCCAAGGCCTCAGTTATCCGCTTTGCAGCAGGATGACTGCTGTGATATTTCATCTTCCTCACAAAGGACTGTTGGACAGTCAATTGCTTACTGGAAGTAGTACAAGTGGTCTTCCGACTTCCCCTCTGGGATGACGATCGACTCCCAGCAGCAACAACAGCAGCGCCAGCAGCAGTAGGCGTTACACTCAAGGATGCATCGGAGGAATCCCAGGCAGGAGAGGACTCGTCAGACTTGACAGTGACATGGCCTGCAGGACTATTGGCTTTCCTGGGTAAGGAGGAAATTGACACTGAGTGAGTTGGTGGTGTGGTTTGCAGGAGCTTGGTTACAAGAGGAAGGGATTTACTGGTCAGTGGACTGCTTCCGCTGTCACCCAAAGTTTTTGAACTTGTCACTGACTTATGATGAATGCGCTGCAGGTGACGTATAAGGGAGGATGTTCCGAGGTGGTTAACATCCTTACCCCTACTTATTACAGCTTGACAAAGGCAACACACGGCTTGACACCTGTTGTCCGCATTTGTGTTGAAATAATTCCACACCGAAGAGCTGATTTTTTTTGTATTTTGACC
This sequence comes from Pseudophryne corroboree, assembly GCF_028390025.1. NCBI lineage: Eukaryota > Metazoa > Chordata > Amphibia > Anura > Myobatrachidae > Pseudophryne > Pseudophryne corroboree. Next base: position 438,662,045 of record NC_086448.1, on the reverse strand, counting down.
AGGCATGTCAATGGCCATATTCCTCCCACGGACAACAGGTGTCTCCCCGAGTGCCTGACTTAAACAAACCACCTCACCATCAGAATCCTCCTTGTCAATTTCCTCCCCAGCGCCAGCAACACCCATATCCTCATCCTGGTGTACTTCAACAGTGACATCTTCAATTTGACTATCAGGAACTGGACTGCGGGTGCTCCTTCCAGCACTTGCAGGGGGCGTGCAAATGGTGGAAGGCGCAAGCTCTTCCCGTCCAGTGTTGGGAAGGTCAGGCATCGCAACCGACACAATTGGACTCTCCTTGGGGATTTGTGATTTTGAAGAACGCACAGTTCTTTGCTGTGCTTTTGCCAGCTTAAGTCTTTTCTTTTTTCTAGCGAGAGGATGAGTGCTTCCATCCTCATTTGAAGCTGAACCACTAGCCATGAACATAGGCCAGGGCCTCAGCCGTTCCTTGCCACTCCGTGTCGTAAATGGCATATTGGCAAGTTTACGCTTCTCCTCAGACGCTTTTAATTTTGATTTTTGGGTCATTTTACTGAACTTTTGTGTTTTGGATTTTACATGCCCTCTTCTATGACATTGGGCATCGGCCTTGGCAGACGACGTTGATGGCATTTCATCGTCTCGGCCATGACTAGTGGCAGCAGCTTCAGCACGAGGTGGAAGTGGATCTTGATCTTTCCCTTTAACCTCCACATTTTTGTTCTCCATTTTTTAATGTGTGGAATTATATGCCAGTATCAATAGCAATGGCCTACTACTATATTTACTGCGCAAAACTAAAATGCACCACAGGTGTAGAATGTAGATGGATAGTATACTTAATGGATGACGAGTGACGACACAGAGGTAGGTACACAGCAGTGGCCTACCGTACTGCTATATATAGTATACTGGTGGACACTGTCAGCAAACTGGAAAACTGTCTAAAATGCACCATAGGTATAGAATGTAGATGGATAGTATACTTAATGGATGACGAGTGACGACACAGAGGTAGATACACAGCAGTGGCCTACCGTACTGCTATATATAGTATACTGGTGGACACTGTCAGCAAACTGCTAAACTAGTATAAAAAAATGCACCACAGGTATACAATGTAGATGGATAGTATACTTAATGGATGACAAGTGACGACACAGAGGTAGGTACAGCAGTGGCCTACCGTACTGCTATATATAGTATACTGGTGGACACTGTCAGCAAACTGCTAAACTAGTCTAAAAAAAATGCACCACAGGTATACAATGTAGATGGATAGTATACTTAATGGATGACGAGTGACGACACAGAGGTAAGTACACAGCAGTGGCCTACCGTACTGCTATATATAGTATACTGGTGGACACTGTCAGCAAACTGCTAAACTACTCTAAAAAAATGCACCACAGGTATAGAATGTAGATGGATAGTATACTTAATGGATGACGAGTGACGACACAGAGGTAGGTACACAGCAGTGGCCTACCGTACTGCTATATATAGTATACTGGTGGACACTGTCAGCAAACTGCAAAACTGTCTAAAATGCACCATAGGTATAGAATGTAGATGGATAGTATACTTAATGGATGACGAGTGATGACACAGAGGTAGATACACAGCAGTGGCCTACCGTACTGCTATATATAGTATACTGGTGGACACTGTCAGCAAACTGCTAAACTAGTCTAAAATAATGCACCACAGGTATACAATGTAGATGGATAGTATACTTAATGGATGACAAGTGACGACACAGAGGTAAGTACACAGCAGTGGCCTACCGTACTGCTATATATAGTATACTGGTGGACACTGTCAGCAAACTGCTAAACTAGTCTAAAAAAATGCACCACAGGTATACAATGTAGATGGATAGTATACTTAATGGATGACGAGTGACGACACAGAGGTAGGTACAGCAGTGGCCTACCGTACTGCTATATATAGTATACTGGTGGACACTGTCAGCAAACTGCTAAACTACTCTAAAAAAATGCACCACAGGTATAGAATGTAGATGGATAGTATACTTAATGGATGACGAGTGATGACACAGAGGTAGGTACACAGCAGTGGCCTACCGTATTGCTATATATAGTATACTGGTGGACACTGTCAGCAAACTGCTAAACTACTCTAAAAAAATGCACCACAGGTATACAATGTAGATGGATAGTATACTTAATGGATGACGAGTGACGACACAGAGGTAGGTACACAGCAGTGGCCTACTGTACTGCTATATATAGTATACTGGTGGACACTGTCAGCAAACTGCTAAACTAGTCTAAAAAAATGCACCACAGGTATACAATGTAGATGGATAGTATACTTAATGGATGACGAGTGACGACACAGAGGTAGGTACAGCAGTGGCCTACCGTACTGCTATATATAGTATACTGGTGGACACTGTCAGCAAACTGCTAAACTAGTCTAAAAAAATGCACCACAGGTATACATTGTAGATGGATAGTATACTTAATGGATGACGAGTGACGACACAGAGGTAGGTACAGCAGTGGCCTACCGTACTGCTATATATAGTATACTGGTGGACACTGTCAGCAAACTGCTAAACTAGTCTAAAAAAATGCACCACAGGTATACAATGTAGATGGATAGTATACTTAATGGATGACAAGTGACGACACAGAGGTAGGTACAGCAGGGGCCTACCGTACTGCTATATATAGTATACTGGTGGACACTGTCGGCAAACTGCTAAACTAGTCTAAAATGCACCACAGGTATACAATGTAGATGGAAAGTATACTTAATGGATGACGAGTGACGACACAGATGTAGGTACACAGCAGTGGCCTACCGTACTGCTATATATAGTATACTGGTGGACACTGTCAGCAAACTGCAAAACTGTCTAAAATGCACCACAGGTATACAATGTAGATGGATAGTATACTTAATGGATGACGAGTGACAACACAGAGGTAGGTACAGCAGTGCACTCTGCACTTTACTACTCCTATATAATATTAATTATACTGGTGGTCCCCAGTCCCCACAATAAAGCAGCACACTGTGAGCACAGATATGGAGTGTTTTTCAGGCAGACAACGTATACTGGTGGTCACTGTCAGCAAAACTCTGCACTGTACTCCTGCTACAGCTGCTCCCCAGTCTCCACAATTAAGCAGTGTGAGCACTTAGCACAGATATATCATGCAGCACACTGAGCACAGATATGGTATGGAGCGTTTTTTTCAGGCAGAGAACGGATAAAAAAACTGGTGGTCACTTATCAGCAAAACTCTGCACTGTACTCCTAACAGCTGCTCCCCAATCCTCCCCACAATTAAGCAATAAAAAACAAACAAGAATCAACTGTCTTCTACAATAAACTGAGAGGACGTCAGCCACGTCCTCTCCCTATCATCTCCAATGCACGAGTGAAAATGGCGGCGACGTGCGGCTGCTTATATGGAATCCGAATCTCGCGAGAATCCGACAGCGGGATGATGATGTTCGGGCGCGCTCGGGTTAGCCGAGCCATACGGGAGAATCCGAGTATGGCTCGGACCCGTGTAAAAAGGGTAAAGTTGGGGGGGGGTTCGGTTTCTCGGAAACCGAACCCGCTCATCACTAAATAGAACCCGTGGCAACTGCAGAGTGGCGAGTGCAGCGAGCCCGCAAGAGGCTGGTTGTGCTCACCCCCCCTCCCATTGCTGGCATTCCGCTTCCGGGATACCGGCGTCGGTATGCTGACTCCGCCCATCACGCATACCACACCCGAACACGTACCTCACCCTCTTCATTTTATACTCTTGTCTGGGGGGTGTCATAATGCCACATTCACAACACACTGAATAGGAGAGAGGCAAGAGCTGGTGCCAGCACCCAGCAGCTGTCTAATCACTGAATGTGAATGCTGGGAGTATTCAGCTAGTGCAGCACGCTATCCTTTTCAGCATAGCTCGCTGTCCACCAGAAATCAGAAATTCCCTCCCAACTCCATGATCGGTGAGAGATGTTCAGCGTTGTATTATCTCCCTGGTTCACCCAGCTGGAGAGTAAGACAAAGACCGCGGGGGAGCCACTGGGTCAGAAGTTGTGGCTTCCTGCAGAGCGTCCTATGGCCTGCCGACTACTGCCAGTAATTTTTGAGACAGCGGAGAGCCCATGTAGTCAAAAATAATACAGATTGACAGGTGGCTCCACAGAAGCACCAGCCCAGCATGAATATTCAGCCTGGTTGTCGGCCCGCCGCCTTGGTTGCCTAGCAGTAAATCTGCTATTGGTCAGAAGTTTGGGGTTGCTAACATAAGCCGGCTGGATAATATCGTTATAAGCTGGTTAAATGCTCAGTTGCAGACAATCTGCTTGGTATAGATCTTGATTGTCAGCTCTGTTAAGGGTTTGACAATGGTACTGAAGATGGAGATAAGTGGTCCCTAGGAAAGCTTGCACCTGCCATTGGTTGGTGCAGAAGTGTAGCGTGTATCCACAACGCACAGACCTAATGTGGGCTGCTGCACCCCCCTCTTCCGAAGTGTGCCATGGAGGAGGCGTCTCAAGCATATGGGATTAAATTGAAGGGAAGCAAAAATAAACATAGGGACAGTATCAAAATGGGGCATTGAGTTCTAGATATATTTCAACCTGCTAAAGTAATCCCAAAAATAGAATCCACAGTTTTGTGTTTACTAAATTAAAATACACCTTACCTATATGGTGTTTTCTTTGTAATGGGGTACCTCTGAAGAAAGTGATCCATTCTGAGCAGACAGTGTCTTCAGTTGGTATCCACTATTCATTGCATGGTCCGGAAGATGCATGTTTGTGTAGGAATATTAGCAATTTCATCATTACACAATAGAGGTGTTAGCCACTGCTGCGGCCGTGGGGTGCGCCGGCTCCCGGATGTCGCTAAGCAACGGGGCCAGCGTGTCACTTCCGCTGCTGAGTGTTCTGGCCCGCCCGATTGCCAGGCAAACAGGGACACCGGGCGGCCGCTCTCAGTCCCAGCTATTACTATGCAGCTGGTACGCCCTAATCCACGCGCCAGCTAGCAGCTGGCGCAATCAGGAACCAGGGGGTTGGGGCTGTCTGGCTCTCCTGGATTGGTCCCCTGGGCCTTTTTATGGGAGCCAGGATCATGCAACCCCGCCGGTGATAGCTTCCTGCAAGCCAGTCAGCCAGCCTCTGGTAGTTCCTGGTTCCTTCCTGTAACTCCTGGTGTTCCAGGTTCCCTACATCAGTTCGGATCATGTCCAGCTTATCCAGATCTGCTTCCAGTGGAATCAGCCTGAATTCGGAACTCTCCAGTATCCCGGTTGTCCCTGTATTCATTATTTGTGGCTCTGTGAATAGCAGACTTGCCGCACCTTGTGACAGAGGTCAAATTTTTACTTTCTTTTTGCTTATCTGCGACAGAGTCGCATTTTGCGGCTAGGCCGCAATACTTCGGTTGTCCTTCTTAAGTAGCGATGGTGTCGTGTTCTGCAGGTCGGCCGCTTGCCTTAGTTTTCGTGTTTGGGTTCTGGCGACAATGCCGCACATAGTTGTTTGTTCTTTTCTCAGTATGTTCTATCATTTGTAGTTTCGTTAGTTTAAGCTATTTTTTTCCCTTATTATCTCTCAGTCTCGGTTGGTGCCTTGTTACCTCGTAAGAGCTGGGGGGCATCAGAGTCTGGGCGGACCTAATTCGCCCATTCAAGCGCGGCTACTAAAGGAGAATACTAGCTCTGCAGGCACCAACCAACTACTGGGAGGAATAATAGAGTTAAGGGTATAGTCGGTGATGCAACCCTTTCCCAGCTGCAGCTCACATGTCAGTACCAGGAACTCCCCAGTTGCCACCCGTGCCCCCGAGTTCCGGGTACTCAAGTCATAACAAGAGGTTCCACCAGACTATGTCACCTCCTGCCCTGTGTCATTTCCAGCCTTCTGACCTATGTCTCTCAAGCCTCCTTCCCATCTTTTCGGCCACCTGTCTTATCAACCTCCTCCCCGTCACTCCAGCCTCCTGTCTTTCCTGCTAGTTACCCCATCACTCCAGCCTCCTGTATTTCCAGATGTCATCCCATTTCACTCCTTCCTGACTTTCCAACCTCCATCCCCCTGTCACCCCAAACCAGTCTCTCTGTCTATCCAGCCTCCTGTTTCTCTAGCCTCCCCCCTGCTGCCCCATTGTTCCAGCATCCTGTCTCTCCAGCCTCCTGCTCCATGTCAATCCAGCCTTCACCCCCCCTAAAATTCTAGCCCTAAGCTAGACTTCTGCCACTCATCATTTCAGCCCTAAGCTCCCTGTCACTCCATCCTCCATTGTCACTGCAAGATCTAACTCATTCCTGACTCCTTCCGACTTACCTTTTCTTCACCCTGCTGCATGCTCCTCTTCCTGCTCCCCTTCTTTCAGCTGTGTGTCCCAGCTCCTCTCCATGCATGTGACTCATACATTCATACGCATGACATCATGGTGTCACACACACCACACAGCAGTGACCGGAAGTGGCTGCGTGCATCCCTGTAGCTGGCTCTCGGTAGGCTGTCTGTCAGGTTGCAGCAGGTACAAACACAGGATTATGGATGGGGGGATTCTTCATGTGTGTGACATGCTTAAAACTCCACTGGAACCACCCCCCTCTCTACCTCTGGGTTGGTGAGTTGAGGCAGCTTGGAAATTGTTTACATTTTTGCCTGTTCTGGCTTTATACTAAAACCACTAACTCTGTGTCCCAAGTACAGCTTCTCCACCAATATCATCTGACATTTAACACAAGAAAAAGAGAGAATACTTTTTTTTGGTGCACTCTTGAAGGAATAGTAAAGAATAAGTATAATGAAAAGATTAAAACATAACCTTTAATATATTACATTAAAATATTGTCCCCTATTACACATGCAAGAACATATAAAATTAATATGGGAAGTCGGCAGTAAAGGATAATATTATCCTAGATAGTTCTCGTGTCAATGCCCTAAACTTGGGCAGTATGTATATAGCTGGGGAGTCACAATACAAGTCCTAAATTGGACTAAGCTCAGTGCAGCCTTTGTGAATTCAGTTCAATAAATTTAGATTAAAAATGAATTTTACCTGGTGACTGGGGTGGTGATTGAGGGGAAAAAGGAAAAGAAATTGAGCGAAAGTGTGATTCTGCTATCAACGTTAGACTGAAGTATTAGTGGCTGACACACTACACCGGGTATTCCCCCCAGGAACTGGCCCGGCCCTCTACTGTATGGCTTCCTAGATCAGATGAGATTGGTCATATACAGTAGGGTGTGATAGTAGGCCACTGATATCCAAATGAGCACATCTCCTTAATCGTTGATGAGAGTTCACGAAAAAGAATTTAGATGAGAAAAGATATGGTGGATCTTCTCTTGGTGTACGACAGTGGGTAGTGTCCCACCAGTTGAGAAACTGCCATGGGAGACATGGTCCACTGAATTACCAATGAGAGTCCAGAAATTAAGGACAAAAGTAATGGTGCCCATACACTTGTAAGATATTAGGTGCTATCCTTCGATTTCGACCTCATCTGTGAGAGAAATCGAAGGAATGTATGCACATTTTAGGTACCTTGAGACGCGATGCGCGGGCACGCTGCTCGAATGCCACGTCTCAAGATAGTACTGTATGTGCTGCACTTAATATTTCTCGCATCGCAGTGTGATCGCATGTGGTTTTTAAACCACATGCGATATACTGCACTGTGATGTGCGATAGGCACCCGCCGGGAGTGGCCAGAGGCTGCTCCCACTCGGCGGTGACATGCCGATCACGTGATTACCATGCTGGTGTGAAGCCCCGCGATGTCGCATCGCGGGGCATCGCACAAGTGTATGGGTACCATAAGTGTCCAGAAAGTTATTAAAACACATTTATTAAGACATGGGTTTAAATGCTGTATTCACTGATTTAACAGACCAAAGTTGCTGGGTTAGCTTGTAACATGTGCATATCAACACAAATAATACAACAGCCTATTTATGCAGTGTATCATATCAAAGTTGCAATTTTGTGTGGCTGTTTATATAATGGATACAAAGTGTAGCCATTTGATTAGTCTCAGATAACAAACCATCCGTATTTGTAATGCATGCAAAACACCACAAAAGTAAATGTATAGTGAGATCATGCAAAATACCAGACTAATATAAATAGTTCAATATATGGTCACTCATAAGTTATCCAGTCTTATACAAGCAATAGAAAAAACTGGGACATATGGTTACTAGTTATAGTATTACAAAGTATCAAACTAGTATTAACAAATTCCCCATTTACAACCCAGATAGGGTTGTCATAAGGAAATGCAGCACTAATTTGTAAGTAATAAAATACAATACAGCACAAGGGAGACTGCTCTCAGTCACAAATAAGACCACCTTTACAGCCTCAATATGGAGGGGTAGAATACCAATGCTGCTGCTGCCCCTGAGATGCTCCCACCACTGCTGCTGGGAGCACCCCCTAGAAGACGCGTTTCGCCCGTTAGTATGGGCTTGATCACTTCCGGTGCTCATCATGTGTAGGCGGGGGTTTAAGTCTGTCATCGCAGGTACAGGATCACATCCTGATAGGGCTGGCCAAGGTGTATGATGCTCAGAACAGAGCCCCACCTGTGGCCTGATGGCTGAAGACGCTGGGAGGCAGAATCACGCCTCCCAGAGTGACGTCAGCTAGAGTTTTGCATCAGTTGCTAGGCAACCCATTCTGCTTCCGCGGAGTCCTGGCATATTTTACCAGTAGTGACCGATACTTAGAATTTAGTGTTAAAGCAACTATGAATTACAGAAGTTAGTATTATAATATTAAAAAGAAATAGGTGTACGGTGAAGGGAGTGTCCCATTTATTTTAGTAGAGGCACTAGGAGATTTTGGTATTTCAATAAGAAGTCGTGTTTGGGGGTAAGTAGCAGGAGTATCGCCAACTGTCTCAAGTACATCCAGGGAATAATTATTAATAGGTAGCCCTATTACCCTCCCACATCGTGAGTGGACACTAAAGAGTTAGATCGTATATCATGGCGAGAAGGTGCTGTATTCTGTTATGAGGTAAGTAGTGTGATATGGTCTAAGATCCAAACTGTCTGTATAGCGCAGTTATGTTTTGAAAGGATTTAAATAAATTATTAGTAAGGGACTGTAGGGGATCCCAGTACTAACTTTAATGCAGTGTAACAGTGCAAGGGAGAGAGTGGTGGATGATAATATTAAAGGAAAAGGTAAAACAATTGCAATGACTTATATGTCCATATAGGTAAGTGTGGAACTAATTCTATTATGAAAACCCAGATTATCTTGCAGGTGGCCAAGTCTGGGAGAGAGTCAATGACTAATTATAATCCACAAAGTGCAGAGGGGTGATTACCTGGCTGTAAAATAATCAGTGATGGTAGATGAATGCCCATCTATGGTTGTAAGGTGGTAGTGGATACCGGTAGTCTATCCATCTGCAGTGGGATGCCCAGTATTCAAGAGCGCAAAAGAGATGTGTACTTAAAAAGTAAAAATAAATGAAAACCACTATGTGGAACAAGACTATTGAGTAAGAAAGAGTGGAAGGCTGAATAACCCGTAGGTTAGCAAAATATGTTATGATTATCCAATAGGTTAGCAAAATATGTTATGAGATAATAGAGTACACTGCAATGTGTGATGAAAATATGACAAGGAACTAGTGATAAGTGTGACCATACTTAACAGAATGTGTTATAAAATCAATGAAAATTGAGTATTAAAGAAGTGTGTTTGTGACTATCAATAAAAAAGGTTGTGACACAAAGATGAGGGGTGTAGGTATGGTGTAAGGGAGGAAGAATGTGTGGTGACCAGGGGGGTAATTCCAAGTTGATCGCAGCAGGAATTTTTTTAGCAGTTGGGCAAAACCATGTGCACTGCAGGGAAATGAGGTAACTAAGAAGAAGGAATATACCAAACTAAGATTTGTGGTCACCTTCTGTAAGGAGTCGAGAGACCTGAAAGATGATATACAGAAATACCTACCCATCCTTTTCTTGAACCCGGAAATAGCTGAACACCTTGAACCAAAAGTACAGATGAGTTGGCGTAGATCCAAAAACCTTAAAGACCATCTAGTAAGAAGTCATTTTACGAATCACCCTGGAAGATGGGAAGTGGCACCCGGTACTTTTCTCTGCGGCTCATGCAAGGCATGCTCACATATCCTCAAAAGCAACACAGTGGTGGATAGATTTGGACAACAACTAAACATTAGACATTTTTATTACTTAAATTGCAACACCAGCAGAGTGATATACTGTTTGGTATGTACCTGTGGTCTCAAGTACATGTATGTGGGCATGACCACAAGAGCTCTTAAACATAGAATTTTGGCGCATGCAGGTAATATCCGAAATTCTACCTCAGATCTGAGTAAGTTGAGAAAATTCATATCGGTAGCCAGACATTTCCATGTGTATCACCGAGATTCCACCAAAGATATGAAGATCTCCTGTAGGAAGCCAGCTTCCTGCCTTGTCAGCCTTAGTCGGCTTCTACGGCTTCAGTCGATGCAGTCCATAGAAGCCGGGGTTTGTGCATGCGCAGTACCATTGCAACTACTGCGCATGCACTGATCCCGGCGTCTCTAAACTACATTATACAGATGATGAGGGAGGAGGGAGAAGGGACCAGGCAGCACGGAACATGGCAGCCTACCTCCTCCTCCGAGGTAGGAGAAGCCCCTGGTGGAGATGAAGCAGTCAGCCCCCAGAGAACCTAGCAACTCCTAAGCATGTGGTATGGGGTAAGTATTGGTTATGGTGACCTCATTTACCTTGCGTTAGCCTACTATATACAGAGGTGCATACTGCCATCTCACCTAAGCACTAATACAGCATTAGATGCCCAGGGACTATTGGAGGGTGCAATGGCCCTCATTCCGAGTTGTTCGCTCGCTAGCTGCTTTTAGCAACATTGCACACGCTAGGCCGCTGCCCTCTGGGAGTGTATCTTAGCTTAGCAGAATAGCGAACGAAAGATTAGCAGAACTGCTACTAAATAATTCTTTGCAGTTTCTGAGTAGCTCCAGACCTACTCACAGATTGCGATCAGCTCAGTCCGTTTAGTTCCTGGTTTGACATCACAAACACGCCCTGCGTTCGGCCAGCCACTCCCCCATTTCTCCAGACACTCCCGCGTTTTTCCCTGACATGCCTGCGTTTTTTAGCACACTCCCGGAAAACGCTCAGTTACCACCCAGAAACGCCCCTTTCCTGTCAATCATACACTGATCAGCAGTGCGACTGAAAAGCGATCCACAGCAAACCTGCTAAGTTTTTAGTTAAATAACTAAGTGCATGCGCTCTGCGTGCCTTGCGCATGCGCAATTAGCAACAAATCGCAGCACAGCGAAAATCGTCAACGAGCGAACAACTCGGAATGACCCCCATGTCACCTATCTCATGCATTTTTTTAATTTCTGACCATGCTTAGCATTTCAGGACCCACCTGTTAATAAGAGGCCTGCTTAATTAGCCATGTTAACATGGCGGGCCTCCTTCAGTGGCGTCATGAGGGGGGTGCGGGGGGTGCGGCCCGCACCCGGATGTCACCCTTCAATGGGGTGACACCAAAACGAGCCGCACACGCACCCCCCATCCAGTAAGGCACGCAGGGGGGTTTCTATATACCCAGCAATTCCCCCTTGACCAACCAATTTGTTTCCCGTGCATGTAATAAAGCTGACAACCGCGGCCCGTGATTTAAGCCCCGCCCCACCATTTAGCCCCACCCCTTTGAAGACCCGCGAATCGCGGGGTTGTGCATGGAGAGCGGATTCCACTTTCCGACACCGCCTTGGTCCCTCCGGCCGCTCACTGCTACTTCCAGAGACTGCAGCTTCCACGGCCATCACTGAAACCATGTGGGTACTTTTTCCACCTGTGCACATTTTTCTGTTTTTTTTTGTTTTTTTTTGTTGCTAAATGACAAATCACAGACATGACACGGATAATTTGTGGGGGTAGCCGGAATGTATGCTGCATGCTGTAATTAACTGGTTTTAAGCAGTATTTTGCATTAATTATTGTGGAGTTTTAGTTACTGTATGCTCATTTAAAACTGATGAGCAACATAGGAGCCTATTAAAATGTAACTCTTGGGGCAGGAATCATGCAGTCATACAGTGCTCAGAGCACACTCACTTATGAACATTTACTGTGACACCCGTGACCCGCAGTACACAATGGGGATTATTCAGCGATGGACACAGATCTTGATTCCGCAGCAAGATCTGCATCCATCTAGTCACATGCTGGGGGCCGCCCAGCATGTGTGTTGTGCCACCCCACAATGCGTCCGCAATTTAATTGTGAATGCATCGATCTGTGACCAATCCCTGCCTGCGCAGTAGGTAGCATGTGGAACGATCAGTGACACTCAAAGTCTTAAAAAAGGAAACATAAAGAAATATCCAATGTTTCGGTACATAATTGCCCCTTTATCAAGGTGTGACAGTAGTGCAGAAGGGAAGAGCAAATTGCGTTGGGTACGATATGCTGGCGTTTGGGATGCCGGCAGTAAGAAGACCATCCGCAGCATCCCAATAGTGAGAATCCTGACAGGAGCTAGGTAAGTATACTTACCTTCCTCCAATGGCCCCCTAACCCTACCTGTCCACAGGGAGAGGTATGTCCTCTCCACGTGTCCACTGGTCCCCAGCATCCACAAATAACAAATGTACATGCCCGTTCACGCTGGCACAGGCACCATTGGGAGAGGGCTATCCACGGAAGTTACAGGCGAGCTGAAAGGTACAGCCAAAAGTGGGAGAGCGTACAACGTCCGGACACGCCTGCGTTGTCTGGACCACTTTCCCCAAACAGTGCATCAACGCCTCATCATCACCCCCTGCCAGCACTTACACTGCGTTCTGAAGAGAACGCAGTTTAAGACCTTGCACATGAGTGCACTGGCAAATTGTGATTTTAGCACTTCAGCGAGCCATGCTGAATCAGCCCCTTTGTTAGCTGCAGGAGTGTAAGAGGACACATCTGTAAATGCGAGTCTGCAAATGCATTGTTTTGTCATGAAACAGACTTCCGCATGAATGTAAATACCTAAGAAATGTGAGATCCAATAAAAAGAAAAAAAAAACAAATTGCAGTACTCGCAGTGAGGGCTTGCACATTTTCTACAAAATATGACCTGGGAGAAGAGAATTAAAAAGTGGGGAGAACTTTATGTCCCCCCCAAAAAGTTACTCCTAGGTTAGCAAAATCATCTAGAAAGTTGTGAGCATAAGCAGAGTTCTTGACCCTTTTAAAAGGTGTCACATTGCTGATATGTGCATTTTTTAAAATAATTAACTGAAAAATGCTTATAAATTTAATTTACTTACAAAGCAATTAAACAAAAAATGCTAGATAAAATTTGCTTTTGGGGTAATTTGAGGCAGCATTCATTTATTTTTTAAATAAACAGAATCAATTATTTTTTGATGAAATAATTTCATTAAATTTGGGGTGCATAATCTAATGAAAAATATGATTTTGGTGTAATTTGAGGCCATTTATTTTTTTATAACCCAAGGATCCTGTGTGGTGTGATACGGGAGGAGGTCCATGGGGGGTGACACCATGAGTTACCCCACCGGGTGACACCAACCCTAGTGACGCCTCTGGCCTCCTTATTAGTGTATCCCAGTTAGCTGGTAAAGTAAATGTGCTGCACCAGCTATACCCCGTCAACTGTTTCTGCTGCTTTTCCATAAGCTGGGTGCTGGTGAGCACAGCTTCTATTCCTACATTCTTATTATCTGCTGCTCCCATGTCAGGGATGTGGTTAGTTTCACGCTCATCAGTTGGCTGGCAGCAAATAGCCACTGCTCATATCTCTCTGTTCACATAGACTTTTAGTCTAGTGACATGATATATGTACAACCCATTACTGGAATTATCAAGGCCCACTAAGTTGTTCCCATTGCACCAATGCTCTACTATTATATATGGGCCAGCCCAGGTAGTCTGCTGTTTTGTGCTTATAAGTGATTGCCATACGTAGGCCGAACTCAAGCACTAGCAGCAGAGGCATATCTAGAGAGGAGGAGGCCCATGTGCAGGCTCCATCTGGGCCCCCTCCTTTCTAGCCGGCAGTGCTGAAGCTCAGGGCACTAGGGTACCTAGCAGGGCCTGTGCAAGGTTTCTCTGCACCCTAGGCAAATCTTAAACCTACTCCCCCCCCCCCCTTCTTATTCAGGTTATGTCACACAGTAGTGCTCCTTATTCACATTATACCATAGTAGAGACCATTTACGCTAAACCACACAGTAGAGCCCATTCAAGTTCTGCCTCAAAGAGCCCATTCACATTCTGGTAGAGCCCATTCATGTCTTGACACCCAGTAGGACTGCCCCTTATAACATACAGTATGTCATACAGTAATGCCCTTATAACATTATGCCACACAATAGTAATGCCCTTACACATTATGCCACATCAAAATTGGCTGCCAGTCCGTGAGCGCCGATTGGCCCGCAGATGGCTCCAGAATCAAAAAGAAGAAAAGTAGAAAAAAAAGCATTCTTTAATTTGCAAAGGTGCAATAACCGAAACGCGCTGTAGGGATAGCCATCTGCCAATATGCTGACAGCTTCCATGATATTCAGAAGAGTGTAAATGCTGCTATGTTTTGTTGAAGGCCTGAAGCTATTTACAAATTAAAGAATGCTATTTTTCTACTTTTCTAATGGGCCCTACACACTGTGCAATCCGACGCCGAGCTGCCCGGCGATGAGGTGGGGCAATGACGGGAGGAGTGAATTTTCTTCACTCCCCCTGTCACCCGTATCCATGGATTTGCAGCACACTGAATGAGCCGAAAATTCACCTTGTAGCACACTGAATGAGCCGAAACTCACATTGTAGCACACTGAATGAGCCGAAACTCACATTGTAGCACACTGAATGAGCCGAAATTCACATTGTAGCACACTGAATGAGCTGAAACTCACATTGTAGCACACTGAATGAGCCGAAACTCACATTGTAGCACACTGAATGAGCCGAAACTCACATTGTAGCACACTGAATGAGCCGAAACTCACATTGTAGCACACTGAATGAGCCGAAACTCACATTGTAGCACACTGAATGAGCCCAAATTCACATTGTAACATACTGAATGAGCCGAAATTCACCTTGTAGCACACTGAATGAGCCGAAATTCACCTTGTAGCACACTGAATAAGCCGAAATTCACCTTGTAGCACACACACTGAATAAGCCGAAATTCACATTGTAGCACACTGAATGAGGCGAAACTCACATTGTAGCACACTGAATGAGCCGAAATTCACATTGTAGCACACTGAATGAGCCGAAACTCACATTGTAGCACACTGAATGAGCCGAAACTCACATTGTAGCACACTGAATGAGCCGAAATTCACATTGTAGCACACTGAATGAGCCGAAACTCACATTGTAGCACACTGAATGAGCTGAAACTCACATTGTAGCACACTGAATGAGCCGAAACTCGGTGGGCGGCTGTGAGCTAATACAGCACTCTACACGGCCGCCGCGCAGGGATGGGGAGCACAGTGTGCAGCAGGATGGCCACTTCCCTTGCCTCCTGCTGCACTTTCAGTTCCGCATTTCCGGGTCAGTGGAAGAAGTGGCGGTATACCATACCGCCCCACTTCGATCACTCTGTGTGTGTGTGTGTGTGTGTGTGTGTGTGTGTGTGTGTGTATATATATATATATATATATATAAAATGGTGTATGACTTAAATAAAACATCCTTTCACATATTTTCAAGTCTCCAGACTAGTGCTGCCTTATTGCAAAATGGTTATATATAGTATTTTATATATATATATAGATATATATATATATATAGATATATAATATGTCTGCCAGTTTATTAGATAGACGGCAAGAAAGTGCTATTTTAGGTCAAGTTGCTTCCTGGAATATAGTGTCCCAAAAGAGACTCCCCCCACAGTGTAGGGCTGCTTTTAAGGGTTAAAGTAGCTGGTATGTATGGCTGTAAATCTATGGTGCAGAGCCTCATACCTTCCAATGTGATTAATGTTCTCTTCAGCAGTCTCCTCTCTATCACTGTGTGCAGGATCCCTCCCTCGTATTGTGGTAGCATTCCGGAGGCACATCAGCTGTCCTGTGGTGAGAATACACTCCTTCACTGCAGCCTGCCTGGCTGAGCTATTGCCAGTGTAGCTGCAGAGGTGAACGGGAGCCGCTGTTGTTCCTGCTTGCTGCTGGGTCTCCGGGAACGGTCAGCACGGGGACAAGATGGGGGGAGGGGGGGGGGATATTCGGCGGCAGCAAACACTTCACCTAGGCGGCCCTGGCTGGGGTGAAGATGACTGATAATGGTGGCTGCGGCTGGCCAGACCTGCGCCGCGATCGCCACTAGGCTTACACAAAATAAATTTTTAAGTATAACTTATTCAGCAGGAGTGTACCGCCCTCTAGTGGCTGCCGCCCATAGGCAGCTGCCTAAAGCTGCCTAATGGCAGCGCCGGCCCTGGTACCTAGGGGACCCTAGAAGTGTCCCCAGAGGACCCTAGAAGTGCAGATCTCTTGCAAGATGGTACGGCGGCCATCTTCCCAGTGATTTTTCTACTGCGCATGTGCAAAACACCGGAAAAATGGCTCTGCGATATTTTCCCACTGATTTCTGTTGTGCTGCTGCTGCACAGCGGGACTCCGGAGGGTAAGTATTAAAAATAATTGGTGCAGGGTGTGCGGTCCGGGGGCCCATGTGGACCGCACACACTGCACCCATTATAAATATGCCAGTGACTAGAGGTGCAAGAGAGATCACAGTGACAAAGATACCTCATGAAGATATACAGGCATACTGTATCACAGAAATGTACTAGTTTGAGAAAGCCAATGGATGTCTTTCATTAACATACTGTATGCTTACACAGTAAAATGTCAGACATGCAGGCAGAAGGGTAGCAGCGTATGAGTTCTCATGTGAAAAAGAGAATACGACACTATTTAGGCAAATCCAAGATATATATTAGTTTGACAACTAATGACTTTCATTTAGAGTTTTCATTAGGTACTGATGTTTACATACTTTATAAAGCATCATGTATGACACATACTTGCCTACCATT
The DNA here is from genome assembly GCF_028390025.1 of Pseudophryne corroboree. Taxonomy (NCBI): domain Eukaryota; kingdom Metazoa; phylum Chordata; class Amphibia; order Anura; family Myobatrachidae; genus Pseudophryne; species Pseudophryne corroboree. The sequence goes on along the minus strand of NC_086448.1, from coordinate 438,644,965 downwards.
CTGGAAGCTGCCGGAGACTCCTGATTTTTAGGGTAGTCCTCCGAAGCCCCGGAAGGGTATGTGGCTCTTCGGCATCCTGACTTCTTCCTAGCGAAGCGAGCAGGATCAGGGCCGTAACTAGGGTGGGCGATAAGGGGGCATGCGCCCCAGGTGCAGGATTTGAGGGGGCGCCAAGGAGTTACAGAGAAACAGGTTTTTTTTTTTAACTGGTAGTGCTGTGCTGCTCCAGTGAGACAGCAGACAGCTCCCAGGGCAATGAATCTGACCCACCTGTCTGCCCGCAGCTGGCTGCGACGCTGTGTGGGTGAGCTCCAGTGCCTGGAATCTCTCCTATGTCTTCTTCTGTCTTAAACTCTCTTCTTTGCCATGCAGTGCTGCGACTAGCGTGCGGTGCACCCTACAAGCTATAGAAGCGCACTGTGCTCCCAGTTAGCAATAGCAACCCCCGCTTTGCCTCGCAGATGGGGGGATTTGGTGTAGCTTATAGGGGGATGTAGTGTAGTGATGTAGTGTACCATATAGGGTATATAGTGTAGTAATCTATTGCAGTATATAGGGGCATGTAGTGCACTGATGTGGTGTAGCATATAAGGGGATGTAGTGTAGTGATGTAGTGTAGCATATAGGGTATGTAGTGCAGTGCACAGGGGCATGTAGTGTAGTGATGTAGTTCAGCGTGTAGGGGATGTAGTATAGTGATGTAGTACAGTGGATAGGGGAGTAGTGCAGTGATGAAGTATTATGATATAGTGCATTGTATGGGAAACACAGTGGAGCATGTAGTTAAATACTCTGGTGGGGCATGTGACGCATTGGGCATTTGAGGCACATAGCGGAATATTGTTCAATAGTATCCCCTTTTTTAAAAAACTTTTGATAATCTGATTATTTTAATGTGATAGGGTTTGTTTGTTGTCTTTTTTGTTTTTGTTTTGTGGGGTTTTTTTGAGAGGGGGAGGGAGGGGGCGTCAAAATACTGCCTTGCCCCGGGTGACGAAAATCCTAGTTTCGGCACTGGCAGGATGAGGATAAAAGCATTACAAATGAAGTGCTGGTCTAAAGCGGTCGGTGCTAAAAGACACAAATTATATCATTTAGCCCCGACCCTGCCCGCGGACTTGTAAATTACGTACATTTTCCCATCTTGAGGGTGGGGCCTGATGACATAGCAGTCCAGTCCCACGCACTGAAGAGACATGCTGTGTCTCATCCCTGGTCTTCTCCCGGAGAGGAGAAATAAAAGATAGTCAGAAGAAGGTACCCCGAAGATTGGCCTGATCCTACAATCAAGCGGTTTGAGAAAGTACCGCAGTTGTATTCCATTTTAAATGTTATATAGCAGAGATAGCAGCAGCAGTGATAAATGGTCATTTTAAATAAGATGATACACAAATTTGGGAAGAGCCCATGATATAAAATAGTGCAAAATGTAATCATCCTTGGGCCTCCTGCACACCATTATATTGTATTTTGAAAGGACATGCACATGAATGTATTTTTCGAATGGGATTTGAAGTGCTGCTCAAAGTTAAAGAGCACCCTGTATTTTTTAAAATGACCAGCCTATATGACACTGCTGTGCTACTATCTGTCATACATGTCATATCAACAGGGACGGCAGTCCTGGGCCCCCCACATATTAGGGATTCCCACACAGTGCATTTTTAATTGTAGAAATCTCTCTCCGGCAGCCGTGGAGCTCCTGCATAGTCAGTCTTGCGGGATAGGGAATTGAAATACCGAGAGACGGTGAATAAAAGATGCTGGCATGAGGGGTGGCTTTGCCAGTGAAATTAGTAGTAGGGGTCCCCAAAACCTCCATTGCCCTGGGCCCCCACCAGTCTTAATCTGGCCCTGATAAATATTAATGTTGAAACAAAAACACCTAAAAATTAGATGATTTCACCTGTTTTTTCACAATTTTTAATGGAAAACAATGTCAATACCTGAAGATGGTTTTAGAACCAAAACTGGGGGCTTACACACCTCTCTATGGGGGGCATTTATCAAAGCTTGGAGAGAGATAAAATTTTGAGAGATTATGTACCAGCCAATCATCTTCTTCCTTACATTTTACAGGCTGTGTTTGAAAAAATTACAGTTACAGTAGGACCTAATTGGTTGGTACTTTATTGCTCACAATTTTTCTTTCTCCAAGCTTTGATAAAACCCCCCCCCCCCCCTCCATGTTTCTTGTGTATGTTCAACTCCATTTGAGATCCTCACATGAAGATACATGAACCAGTAAGTGATTACAAAATCATTATTGTTTTAGGTTTGGCGCAGTTTCAAATTTTGTGCTCATTTGGGATAATTTATGTCAAAGTTTCATCTTTGATCAGAATATACCAGTGTTTGTGGATTAGAGTTGATATTTGTACACTATGTAGACAAAGTTGATTGGACACTGACAGCAAATAGATTGAGAGTTTATTAGTGATGTACACCGGAAATTTTTCGGGTTTTGTGTTTTGGTTTTGGGTTCGGTTCCGCGGCCGTGTTTTGGGTTCGGACGCGTTTTGGCAAAACCTCACCGAAATTTTTTTGTCGGATTCGGGTGTGTTTTGGATTCGGGTGTTTTTTTCAAAAAAACCTAAAAAACAGCTTAAATCATAGAATATGGGGGTCATTTTGATCCCATAGTATTATTAACCTCAATAACCATAATTTCCACTCATTTTCAGTCTATTCTGAACACCTCACATCTCACAATATTATTTTTAGTCCTAAAATTTGCACCGAGGTCGCTGGATGGCTAAGCTAAGCGACCCAAGTGGCCGAAACAAACACCTGGCCCATCTAGGAGTGGCACTGCAGTGTCAGACATGATGGCCCTTCAAAAAAATTGTCCCCAAACAGCACATGATGCAAAGAAAAAAAGAGGCGCAATGAGGTAGCTGTGTGACTAAGCTAAGCGACCCAAGTGGCCGACACAAACACCTGGCCCATCTAGGAGTGGCACTGCAGTGTCAGACAGGATGGCCCTTCAAAAAAATTGTCCCAAAACAGCACATGATGCAAAGAAAAAAAGAGGCGCAATGAGGTAGCTGTGTGACTAAGCTAAGCGACCCAAGTGGCCGACACAAACACCTGGCCCATCTAGGAGTGGCACTGCAGTGTCAGACAGGATGGCACTTCAAAAAAATACTCCCCAAACAGCACATGATGCAAAGAAAAAAAGAGGCGCACCAAGGTCGCTATGTGACTAAGCTAAGCGACACAAGTGGCCGACACAAACACCTGGCCCATCTAGGAGTGGCACTGCAGTGTCACGCAGGATGGCCCTTCAAAAAAATACTCCCCAAACAGCACATGATGCAAAGAAAAAAAGAGGCGCACCAAGGTCGCTATGTGACTAAGCTAAGCGACACAAGTGGCCGACACAAACACCTGGCCCATCTAGGAGTGGCACTGCAGTGTCACGCAGGATGGCCCTTCAAAAAAATACTCCCCAAACAGCACATGATGCAAAGAAAAAAAGAGGCGCAATGAGGTAGCTGTGTGACTAAGATAAGCGACCCAAGTGGCCGACACAAACATCTGGCGCATCTAGGAGTGGCACTGCAGTGTCACGCAGGATGGCCCTTCCAAAAAATACTCCCCAAACAGCACATGACGCAAAGAAAAAAAGAGGCGCAATGAGGTAGCTGTGTGACTAAGCTAAGCGACCCTAGTGGCCGACACAAACACCTGGCCCATCTAGGAGTGGCACTGCAGTGTCACGCAGGATGGCCCTTCAAAAAAATACTCCCCAAACAGCACATGATGCAAAGAAAAAAAGAGGCGCAATGAGGAAGCTGTGTGACTAAGCTAAGCGACCCAAGTGGCCGACACAAACATCTGGCCCATCTAGGAGTGGCACTGCAGTGTCAGACAGGATGGCACTTCAAAAAAATACTCCCCAAACAGCACATGATGCAAAGAAAAAAAGAGGCGCAATGAGGTAGCTGTGTGACTAAGATAAGCGACCCAAGTGGCCGACACAAACATCTGGCCCATCTAGGAGTGGCACTGCAGTGTCACGCAGGATGGCCCTTCAAAAAAATACTCCCCAAACAGCACATGATGCAAAGAAAAATGAAAGAAAAAAGAGGTGCAAGATGGAATTGTCCTTGGGCCCTCCCACCCACCCTTATGTTGTATAAACAGGACATGCACACTTTAACGAACCCATCATTTCAGTGACAGGGTCTGCCACACGTCTGTGACTGAAATGACTGGTTGGTTTGGGCCCCCACCAAAAAAGAAGCAATCAATCTCTCCTTGCAAAAACTGGCTCTACAGAGGCAAGATGTCCACCTACTCCTCATCGTCCGATTCATCACCCCTTTCACTGTGTACTTCCCACTCCTCACAGATTATTAATTTGTCCCCACTGGAATCCACCATCTCAGGTCCCCGTGTACTTTCTGGAGGCAATTGCTGCTGGTGAATGTCTCCACGGAGGAATTGATTATAATTAATTTTAATGAACATCATCTTCTCCACATTTTCTGGAAGTAACCTCGTACGCCGATTGCTGACAAGGTGAGCGGCTGCACTAAACACTCTTTCGGAGTACACACTGGAGGGAGGGCAACTTAGGTGGAATAAAGCCAGTTTCTGCAAGGGCCTTCAAATTGCCTCTTTTTCCTGCCAGTATACGTACGGACTGTCTGACGTGCCTACTTGGATGCGGTCACTCATATAATCCTCCACCATTCTTTCAATGGTGAGAGAATCATATGCAGTGACAGTAGACGACATGTCAGTAATCGTTGGCAGGTCCTTCAGTCCGGAGCAGATGTCAGCACTCGCTCCAGACTGCCCTGCATCACCGCCAGCGGGTGGGCTAGGAATTCTTAGCCTTTCCCTCGCACCCCCCGTTGCGGGAGAATGTGAAGGAGGAGCTGTTGACGGGTCACGTTCCGCTTGACTTGACAATTTTCTCACCAGCAGGTCTTTGAACCCCTGCAGACTTGTGTCTGCCGGAAAGAGAGATACAACGTACAGTAGGTTTTAAATCTAGGATCGAGCACGGTGGCCAAAATGTAGTGCTCTGATTTCAACAGATTGACCACCCGTGAATCCTGGTTAAGCGAATGAAGGGCTCCATCCACAAGTCCCACATGCCTAGCGGAATCGCTCTGTTTTAGCTCCTCCTTCAATGTCTCCAGCTTCTTCTGCAAAAGCCTGATGAGGGGAATGACCTGACTCAGGCTGGCAGTGTCTGAATTGACTTCACGTGTGGCAAGTTCAAAGGGTTGCAGAACCTTGCACAACGTTGAAAACATTCTCCACTGCGCTTGAGACAGGTGCATTCCACCTCCTTTGCCTATATCGTGGCCAGATGTATAGGCTTGAATGGCCTTTTGCTGCTCCTCCATCCTCTGAAGCATATAGAGGGTTGAATTCCACCTCGTTACCACCTCCTGCTTCAGATGATGGCAGGGCAGGTTCAGGTGTGTTTGGTGGTGCTCCAGTCTTCTGTACGCGGTGCCTGAATGCCGAAAATTGCCCGCAATTCTTTGGGCCACCGACAGCATCTCTTGCACGCCCCTGTCGTTTTTTAAATAATTCTGCACCACCAAATTCAAGGTATGTGCAAAACATGGGACGTGCTGGAATTTGCCCAGATGTAATGCACGCACAATATTGCTGGCGTTGTCCGATGTCACAAATCCCCAGGAGAGTCCAATTGGGGTAAGCCATTCTGCGATGATCTTCCTCAGTTGCCGTAAGAGGTTTTCAGCTGTGTGCGTATTCTGGAAAGCGGTGATACAAAGCGTAGCCTGCCTAGGAATGATTTGGCGTTTGCGAGATGCTGCTACTGGTGCCGCCGCTGCTGTTCTTGCAGCGGGAGGCAATACATCTACCCAGTGGGCTGTCACAGTCATATAGTCCTGAGTCTGCCCTGCTCCACTTGTCCACATGTCCGTGGTTAAGTGGACATTGGGTACAACTGCATTTTTAGGACACTGGAGACTCTTTTTCTGAGGTCTGTGTACATTTTCGGTATCGCCTGCCTAGAGAAATGGAACCTAGATGGTATTTGGTACCGGGTACACACTACCTCAATCAAGTCTATAGTTGGCTCTGAATTAACGATGGATACCGGAACCACGTTTCTCACCGCCCAGGCTGCCAAGGCCTCCGTTATCCGCTTTGCAGCAGGATGACTGCTGTGATATTTCATCTTCCTCGCAAAGGACTGTTGGACAGTCAATTGCTTACTGGAAGTAGTACAAGTGGTCTTCCGACTTCCCCTCTGGGATGACGATCGACTCCCAGCAGCAACAACAGCAGCGCCAGCAGCAGTAGGCGTTACACTCAAGGATGCATCGGAGGAATCCCAGGCAGGAGAGGACTCGTCAGACTTGCCAGTGACATGGCCTGCAGGACTATTGGCTTTCCTGGGTAAGGAGGAAATTGACACTGAGGGAGTTGGTGGTGTGGTTTGCAGGAGCTTGGTTACAAGAGGAAGGGATTTACTGGTCAGTGGACTGCTTCCGCTGTCGCCCAAAGTTTTTGAACTTGTCACTGACTTATGATGAATGCGCTGCAGGTGACGCATAAGGGAGGATGTTCCGAGGTGGTTAACGTCCTTACCCCTACTTATTACAGCTTGACAAAGGCAACACACGGCTTGACACCTGTTGTCAGCAGTTGTGTTGAAATAATTCCACACCGAAGAGCTGATTTTTTTTGTATTTTGACCAGGCATGTCAATGGCCATATTCCTCCCACGGACAACAGGCGTCTCCCCGGGTGCCTGACTTAAACAAACCACCTCACCATCAGAATCCTCCTTGTCAATTTCCTCCCCAGCGCCAGCAACACCCATATCCTCATCCTGGTGTACTTTAACACTGACATCTTCAATTTGACTATCAGGAACTGGACTGCGGGTGCTCCTTCCAGCACTTGCAGGGGGCGTGCAAATGGTGGAAGGCGCAAGCTCTTCCCGTCCAGTGTTGGGAAGGTCAGGCATCGCAACCGACACAATTGGACTCTCCTTGGGGATTTGTGATTTCGAAGAACGCACAGTTCTTTGCTGTGCTTTTGCCAGCTTAAGTCTTTTCTTTTTTTCTAGCGAGAGGATGAGTGCTTCCATCCTCATGTGAAGCTGAACCACTAGCCATGAACATAGGCCAGGGCCTCAGCCGTTCCTTGCCACTCCGTGTCGTAAATGGCATATTGGCAAGTTTACGCTTCTCCTCAGACGCTTTTAATTTTGATTTTTGGGTCATTTTACTGATCTTTTGTGTTTTGGATTTTACATGCTCTGTACTATGACATTGGGCATCGGCCTTGGCAGACGACGTTGATGGCATTTCATCGTCTCGGCCATGACTAGTGGCAGCAGCTTCAGCACGAGGTGGAAGTGGATCTTGACCTTTCCCTATTTTTTTAACCTCCACATTTTTGTTCTCCATATTTTAATGCGCACAACTAAAAGGCACCACAGGTATACAATGTAGATGGATGGATACTAGTATACTTATGGACGACGAGTGACGACACAGAGGTAGGTACAGCAGTGGCCTACCGTACTGCTATATACAGTATAATGGACCTGGTGGACACTGTCAGCAGACTGCGTTTATAGTATAAAGAAAAAAAGACACCACAGGTATACAATGTAGATGGATGGATACTTAGTATACCTATGGACGACGAGTGACGACACAGAGGTAGGTACAGCAGTGGCCTACCGTACTGCTATATACAGTATAATGGACCTGGTGGACACTGTCAGCAGACTGCGTTTATACTTAGTATAAAGAAAAAAAGACACCACAGGTATACAATGTAGATAGATGGATACTTAGTATACTTATGGACGACGAGTGACGACACAGAGGTAGGTACAGCAGTGGCCTACCGTACTGCTATATACAGTATAATGGACCTGGTGGACACTGTCAGCAGACTGCGTTTATACTTAGTGTAAAGAAAAAAAGACACCACAGGTATACAATGTAGATGGATGGATACTTAGTATACTTATGGACGACGAGTGACGACACAGAGATAGGTACAGCAGTGGCCTACCGTACTGCTATATACAGTATAATGGACTTGGTGGACACTGCCAGCAGACTGCGTTTATAGTATAAAGAAAAAAAGACACCACAGGTATACAATGTAGATGGATGGATACTTAGTATACTTATGGACGACGAGTGACGACACAGAGGTAGGTACAGCAGTGGCCTACCGTACTGCTATATACAGTATAATGGACCTGGTGGACACTGTCAGCAGACTGCGTTTATACTTTGTATACCTGTGGTGTCTTTTTTTCTTTATACTAAGTTTAAACGCAGTCTGCTGACAATGTCCACCAGGTCCATTATACTGTATATAGCAGTACGGTAGGCCACTGCTGTACCTACCTCTGTGTTGTCACTCGTCGTCCATAAGTATACTAAGTATCCATCCATCTACATTGTATACCTGTGGTGTCTTTTTTTTATACTATAAACGCAGTCTGCTGACAGTGTCCACCAGGTCCATTATACTGTATATAGCAGTACTGTAGGCCACTGCTGTACCTACCTCTGTGTCGTCACTTGTCGTCCATAAGTATACTAAGTATCCATCCATCTACATTGTATACCTGTGGTGTCTTTTTTTCTTTATACTATGTAGATGGATGGATACTTAGTATACTTATGGACGACGAGTGACGACACAGAGGTAGGTACAGCAGTGGCCTACCGTACTGCTATATACAGTATAATGGACCTGGTGGACACTGTCAGCAGACTGCGTTTATAGTATAAAGAAAAAAAGACACCACAGGTATACAATGTAGATGGATGGATACTTAGTATACTTATGGACGACGAGTGATGACACAGAGGTAGGTACAGCAGTGGCCTACCGTACTGCTATATACAGTATAATGAACCTGGTGGACACTGTCAGCAGACTGCGTTTATAGTATAAAGAAAAAAAGACACCACAGGTATACAATGTAGATGGATGGATACTTAGTATACTTATGGACGACGAGTGACGACACAGAGGTAGGTACAGCAGTGGCCTACCATACTGCTATATACAGTATAATGGACCTAGTGGACACTGTCAGCAGACTGCGTTTATAGTATAAAAAAAAAAGACACCACAGGTATACAATGTAGATGGATGGATACTAGTATACTTATGGACGACGAGTGACGACACAGAGGTAGGTACAGCAGTGGTCTACCGTACTGCTATATACAGTATAATGGACCTGGTGGACACTGTCAGCAGACTGCGTTTATAGTATAAAAAAAAAGACACCACAGGTATACAATGTAGATGGATGGATAGTATACTTATGGACGACGAGTGACGACACAGAGGTAGGTACAGCAGTGGCCTACCGTACTGCTATATACAGTATAATGGACCTGGTGGACACTTTCAGCAGACTGCGTTTATAGTATAAAAAAAAAAGACACCACAGGAGTGATTTTCAGGCAGACAAACGTATACTGGTGGTCACTGTCAGCAAAACTGTGCACTGTACTCCTGCTATAGCTGCTCCCCAGTCCCCACAATTAAGCAGTGTGAGCACTCAGCACAGATATATCATGCAGCACTGCACACTGAGCACAGATATGGTATGGAGCGTTTTTTTCAGGCAGAGAACGGATAAAAAACTGGTGGTCACTATTAGCAAAACTCTACACTGTACTCCTCCTAACAGCTGCTCCCCAATCCTCCCCAAAATAAGCTAAGCAATCAGATCAACTGTGTAGTATATAACTAGTATATAAACGGAGAGGATGCCAGCCACGTCCTCTCCCTATCAATCTCAATGCACGTGTGGAAAATGGCGGCGACGCGCGGCTGCTTATATAGAATCCGAATCTCGCGAGAATCCGACAGCGGGATGATGACGTTCGGGCGCGCTCGGGTTAGCCGAGCAAGTCACAGAGGATCCGAGTCTGCTCGGACCCGTGTAAAAAAGGTAAAGCTCGGGTAGGTTCTGTTTCTCGGAAACCGAACCCGCTCATCACTAGGGTTTATTGATGTCAGTACTTTGTAGGTCTACCATGTGCAGTGATTACTGCAGACACCCTTCTTGGTCCTGGACAACAGTAGATTGTACTGTATGTTTTGCCATTAGTTCAGTGATCAACTGCGACACTGAAGAAGGTTGAGTCAATCTAGAATACACCCATCGCTCCAATTCGTGCCAGAGGTTCTCATTGGGGTTAAGATCTGGACTCTGAGCTTGAGAGTCCATCGGTGTTACCAAATTTTCTGCATACCAGTCCAGTGTCGCTTTGGAAACATGGCATAGCTCAGCCTATGATGATTCCCTTTTCAAACCCAGTTAGCTCCTTCCAGCAAGCCATTGTGTTAGCAAATGATCTAATCAGTGCCCCTCTACCTGTTTCATACAGTACCTTCATGAACACATGTCTGCTGCATGAGCAAACCATCTTGATTTTGTCTACATAGTGTAGATGAAGTGGAATACTGGGTGTTGAAAGGTTTATTTTTATTCCATAATGTTATATTTTAGAATTTCTCTTTGAGCATTGAATATTTTTAATGTGGAGCTGTTCCCAGTCCTGAGACAAGTCAACTGTCCTAGTGTAATAATGTTCAGTCAGTTTGTTTGATGGTTGCTGGTATCTAAAATTAAGCTATTACATATGGCAGGCTTAAAGTAAGTTTTAGTTTCGATTATGGCAGAAAAGAATTTCTGAATAATAATAATAATAATAATAATAATTGGAAAAATATTTTTCTGAACATCATTGAAATCTGCCTTTTATGGAAGAGTCACTAGAATCTATTAATTGCTAGTTTATTGGTCTCAGTCTCCCCCCTTTCCCACCAAGCCCAGCCATCCACTCTGGCTGGTCCTGCCCTCTCTCTGCTGATTCCTGCACCCTCTTTGGTTAGGCTTTGTTCTGAGATTTGTCCCCCCTCCCCCCCTTGCTCCCACACTTACCTAAAAGGAGGGTCCTCCTTAGTCTGTCCTGTTTCCTTTTCAAAGTGGGAACTATTGGGGTAGACACCCAGACTTTCACTGCGTACACATTGAGGAGACAGACCTTCTGAAATTATTATATAAAGTCTAGAATTCATTTAATCAAATAGGACAGTTTTCACTGGCCGATTACACTGAAAGATATGAACGATCTTGTTCATTAATCAATGAGATATAATTAATATCTTTCAGTGTGTATGCACCAATGATGAACGATGCGAGGCCCCGCGCTCGTTCATCGTTGGTGCCGGGATTTTATCATTGCAAGCCAATATGCAATATGGACAAGCTTGTACATATTGGCATGCAGGGTTATGGAGCCAGGTGATAGGGGTGTGAAGAAACTTCACTCCCCCATCATCCCCTTTCCCCCGTCATAGCGTCTATTGGCCGTATCGGCCGACAGGCACCTAGGCCGGCAATCGGCCAGTGTGTAGGGGCTATTACATTTGCAGTCCCCATCAATCTCTGTAAAGTCTGGTACCCTACTGATTATTCTCCTTATCAAGTCCATAAATTTGATTTGCTCCACACTGAACCAATTCCATTAACTAGATCTTTAACTGTCCCCTAATGATTCAACCTTTTTCAATTTGCCCACATTGGCCATTACACCATTATCGACTTCATGAGTTTTTAAAGCTACTCTGTATTAATAGAATATACATAGGATATACAAAGAAAAATAATATTTGTTGGCAGATAAGAACCACTTGGCCCATCTAGTCTGCCCCTTTTTTTAACCATATTGTTTCATCAAATCCTATTTGATTCTTATTTCTTTGTAAGTAAAGGTTGAATATCCCATATCCTAGTATTCCAAAATACGGAATATTCCAAAATACAGAATTTTTTGAGTGAGACTGAGATAGTGAAACCTTTGTTTTCTGATAGCTCAATGTACACAAACTTTGATTAATACACAAAGTTATTAAAAATATTATATTAAATGACCTTCAGTCTGTGTGTATAAGATGTATATGAAACATAAATGAATTGTGTGAATGTACACACACTTTGTTTAATGCACAAAGTTATTAAAAATATTGGCTAAAATTACCTTCAGGCTGTGTGTATAAGGTGTATATGAAACCTAAATGTATTCTGTGCTTAGACTTGGGTCCCATTGCCATGATATCTCATAATGGTATGCAACTATTCCAAAATACAGAAATATCCGATATCCAAAATACTTCTGGTCCCAAGCATTTTGGATAAGGGATACTCAACCTGTATATACTTATGTCTATCCCAAGCATGTTTAAATTGCTCTACTGTATTAGACTCTACCTGCTCTGATGGGAGGCTATTCCTCTTTTATCCACTACCCTTTCTGTGAAGTAATTTTTCCCTCAAATTTCCCGTCCTACTGTACCTCCCTCCAGTTTCAGTACATGTCCTTGTGTTCTAATACTTCTCTTCCTTTGAAGAAGCACCTTGTTAAACCCCTTGAATTATTAATTCTTATTTGAAAGTTTAATTATATTTGAAAGTTTCTATAATGTCCCCCCTTTCCCTTCTCTTCTCCAAACTATACATATTAAGATCTTTTAGTCTTTCTGTGTAAGTCTTGGGATGTAGGCCATGCACCATTTTAGTTGTCTCTCTTTGTAGAGTCTCTATTGTATTAATATCCTTCTGGAGATATAGCCTCTAGAGTTAAACACAGTATGAGGCCGTACCAATGACCTATACAGTGGCTTTATTACTTTTTTCTTTCTGCTGCTGATTCCTCTCCCTATGCAAACAAACATCTGACTAGCCTTCCTCGTTGCTTTGTTACATTGCATACCTGCCTTTTAGTCACTTGAAATAGTGACACCTTGATCTACAGTATTTCCTACTCAGTAGTTTCCATTATAATGCCATTAATACTATATTTAGCCTTTGGATTTTTGAACCATGGTGCATGATTTAGCATTTTTTTTGCATTAAACTGTGATTGCCACACTCTTGACTATTCTTCTAGTCTATCTAGATCATCAATCATTTGTTTTACCCACCCTGGTGAGTCTACCCTGTTGCATAACTTTGTGTCATCTGCAAATGGCATACTTTCCCTTCAATACCATTTGCAATGTCACCAATTAAGATATTAAAAAGCACTGGTCCAAGTACAGATCCCTAGGGTACTCCGCTGGTAACCTTTACCTCCTTTGAATTCACTCCATTTACTACAACTCTCTGTTTTCTATCCTGCAAGCAATATCTTATGCATTCAATTATCTTAGAATCCAATCGCAAGCTTGCAAGTTATTTCACAGTCTTCTATGTGGGACAGTGTCAAAACCATTACTAAAGATGCCAAGCTCTATCTATAGCCCCCCTTGATCTATTACTTTTGTCACCCAGGCAAAAATGTCAATAAGATTTGTTTAACATGCTCTTCCCCCTGTATATCCATGCTGTTATTATCCTGTAAATTGCTGATTTGAGATATTCTACAACTCTTTCTTTTAATTACCCTACTGCTGATGTAGTAACTACATACTGCATTTAACCCTGTCTCTTAATTAGACATACTGTACTTCCAATCACAAGACAATCTTGTAAAAAAAGATACTGACCTTAATAAATAGCAAATCTATCTCATTGGGTAATTCAAGGACTTGAAGCATAGGTGAAAATTTCTGTCACCACTATATTACTGCATAATAATGACAAACTTATTTCATGGAATAGATTAGGGAATATAAAATGTCTCAGGATGGTTGGTAAATCCAGCTCAAAACATAATTTTATCGTTTCATTATTTATTTACTGATCTTTCTATCATGTAGGTGTGTTGCAACTCTGTCAGTTTACTATTTTTTTTGCCAAGATAGTGCCCTCACATATTGATGTTGTGTATTGCTACCGTTAAACTTTACACTATAACTCACTGTACATATTTTGTACTACATAAGCTATAATAAAAACCTTCACATTTGATATATTTGTCAAGAAATGTTGAATACATATAGGGGTATATGCAATTACCGGTGAATCGCGGCAATTTTTCGCCCGTTTTTTAATTAACACAATTCGACCGTCGAATTCTGGCAAGTGGGTGCCGGAATTCAGCATATTCAATAAAAAAACGGATTCGACAGTCCCGCTGTCGAAAAACGGCCGATTTGACGGATTTTGATCCGATTTTTAAAAAACGGGAAAAAAACTGTAAAAAAACCCCCAAAAAATTGCGTGGGGTCCCCCCTCCAAAGCATAACCAGCCTCGGGCTCTTCGAGCCGGTCCTGGTTCTAAAAATCCGGGGGAAAAACTGACAGGGGATCCCCCGTATTTTTAAAACCAGCACCGGGCTCTGCGCCTGGTGCTGGTGCAAAAAATACGGGGGACAAAAAGCGTAGGGGTCCCCCATATTTTTTACACCAGCATCGGGCTCCACTAGCTGGACAGATAATGCCACAGCCGGGGGTCACTTTTATACAGCGCCCTGCGGCCGTGGCATTAAATACCCAACTTATCACCCCTGGCCGGGGTACCCTGGGGGAGTGGGGACCCCTTCAATCAAGGAGCCCCCCCCAGCCACCCAAGGGCCAGGGGTGAAGCCCGAGGCTGTCCCCTCATCCAAGGGCTGCGGATGGGGGGCTGATAGCCTTGAGAAAATTGAAAGAATATTGTTTTTTCCAGTAGTACTACAAGTCCCAGCAAGCCTCACCCGCAAGCTGGTACTTGGAGAACCACAAGTACCAGCATGCGGGAGAAAAACGGGCCCGCTGGTACCTGTAGTTCTACTGAAAAAAAATACCCAAATAAAAACAGGACACGCACACCTTGAAAGTACAACTTTATTACATACATGTTGACACTAGAGATGAGCGGGTTCGGTTTCTCTGAATCCAAACCCGCCCGAACTTCATGTTTTTTTACACGGGTCCGAGCGACTCGGATCTTCCCGCCTTGCTCGGTTAACCCGAGCGCGCCCGAACGTCATCATCACGCTGTCGGATTCTCGCGAGGCTCGGATTCTATCGCGAGACTCGGATTCTATATAAGGAGCCGCGCGTCGCGGCCATTTTCACACGTGCATTGAGATTGATAGGGAGAGGACGTGGCTGGCGTCCTCTCCGTTTAGAAATTAAAATAGATAGGAGAGTGAGAGTGAGACACTTCATTTACTTACTGGAGCTTAGGAGGAGTTATACTAGTGACTGATGACCAGTGACCTGACCACCAGTGCAGTTTTATAATTTATTATTATTTAATAATCCGTTCTGTTCTTGTTCTCTGCCTGAAAAAAACGATACACAGTGACTCAGTCACACTCACATACCATATCTGTGCTCAGCCCAGTGTGCTGCATCATCTATGTATAATATCTGACTGTGCTCACACAGCTTAATTGTGGGGGAGACTGGGGAGCAGTTATAGGTTATAGCAGGAGCCAGGAGTACATATTAAACAGTGCACACTTTTGCTGCCAGAGTGCCACTGCCAGTGTGACTGACCACTGACCACTGTGACCAGTGACCTGACCACACTGACCACCAGTATAGTATATTGTTATTGAATGTCTGCCTGAAAAAGTACACTCGTCGTGTGACTTGTGTGGTGTTTTTTTATTCTATAAAAATTAAAAAACTCATTCTGCTGACAGACAGTGTCCACTCCAGCAGGTCCGTCATTATATAATATATACCTGTCCGGCTGCAGTAGTGATATATATATATATTTTTTATATCATTATTTATCATCCAGTCTACTAGCAGCAGACACAGTACGGTAGTTCACGGCTGTAGCTACCTCTGTGTCGGCACTCGGCAGTCCATCCATAATTGTATACCACCTACCCGTGGTTTTTTTTTTCTTTCTTCTTTATACATACTACATCTCATTATCATCCAGTCTATATTAGCAGCAGACACAGTACAGTACGGTAGTCCACGGCTGTAGCTACCTCTGTGTCGGCACTCGGCAGTCCATCCATAATTGTATACCACCTATCCGTGTTTTTTTTTTCTTTCTTCTTTATACATACTACATCTCATTATCAACCAGTCTATATTAGCAGCAGACACAGTACGGTAGTTCACGGCTGTAGCTACCTCTGTGTCGGCACTCGGCAGTCCATCCATAATTGTATACCACCTACCCGTGGTTTTTTTTTCTTTCTTCTTTATACATACATACTACATCTCATTATCATCCAGTCTATATTAGCAGCAGACACAGTACAGTACGGTAGTCCACGGCTGTAGCTACCTCTGTGTCGGCACTCGGCAGTCCATCCATAATTGTATACCACCTACCCGTGGTTTTTTTTCTTCTTTCTTCTTTATACATACTACATCTCATTATCATCCAGTCTATATTAGCAGCAGACACAGTACAGTACGGTAGTCCACGGCTGTAGCTACCTCTGTGTCGGCACTCGGCAGTCCATCCATAATTGTATACCACCTACCCGTGGTTTTTTTTCTTTCTTCTTTATACATACTACATCTCATTATCAACCAGTCTATATTAGCAGCAGACACAGTACAGTACGGTAGTCCACGGCTGTAGCTACCTCTGTGTCGGCACTCGGCAGTCCATCCATAATTGTATACCACCTACCCGTGGTTTTTTTTTTCTTTCTTCTTTATACATACTACATCTCATTATCATCCAGTCTATATTAGCAGCAGACACAGTACAGTACGGTAGTCCACGGCTGTAGCTACCTCTGTGTCGGCACTCGGCAGTCCATCCATAATTGTATACCACCTACCCGTGGTTTTTTTTTTCTTTCTTCTTTATACATACTACATCTCATTATCATCCAGTCTATATTAGCAGCAGACACAGTACAGTACGGTAGTCCACGGCTGTAGCTACCTCTGTGTCGGCACTCGGCAGTCCATCCATAATTGTATACCACCTACCCGTGGTTTTTTTTTTCTTTCTTCTTTATACATACTACATCTCATTATCATCCAGTCTATATTAGCAGCAGACACAGTACAGTACGGTAGTCCACGGCTGTAGCTACCTCTGTGTCGGCACTCAGCAGTCCATCCATAATTGTATACCACCTACCCGTGTTTTTTTTTTTCTTTCTTCTTTATACATACTACATCTCATTATCAACCAGTCTATATTAGCAGCAGACACAGTACGGTAGTTCACGGCTGTAGCTACCTCTGTGTCGGCACTCGGCAGTCCATCCATAATTGTATACCACCTACCCGTGTTTTTTTCTTTCTTTCTTCTTTATACATACATACTACATCTCATTATCATCCAGTCTATATTAGCAGCAGACACAGTACAGTACGGTAGTCCACGGCTGTAGCTACCTCTGTGTCGGCACTCGGCAGTCCATCCATAATTGTATACCACCTACCCGTGGTTTTTTCTTTCTTTCTTCTTTATACATACTACATCTCATTATCATCCAGTCTATATTAGCAGCAGACACAGTACAGTACGGTAGTCCACGGCTGTAGCTACCTCTGTGTCGGCACTCGGCAGTCCATCCATAATTGTATACCACCTACCCGTGGTTTTTTTTTCTTTCTTCTTTATACATACTACATCTCATTATCAACCAGTCTATATTAGCAGCAGACACAGTACAGTACGGTAGTCCACGGCTGTAGCTACCTCTGTGTCGGCACTCGGCAGTCCATCCATAATTGTATACCACCTACCCGTGGTTTTTTTTTCTTTCTTCTTTATACATACTACATCTCATTATCATCCAGTCTATATTAGCAGCAGACACAGTACAGTACGGTAGTCCACGGCTGTAGCTACCTCTGTGTCGGCACTCGGCAGTCCATCCATAATTGTATACCACCTACCCGTGGTTTTTTTTTTCTTTCTTCTTTATACATACTACATCTCATTATCATCCAGTCTATATTAGCAGCAGACACAGTACAGTACGGTAGTCCACGGCTGTAGCTACCTCTGTGTCGGCACTCGGCAGTCCATCCATAAGTATACTAGTATCCATCCATCTCCATTGTTTACCTGAGGTGCCTTTTAGTTGTGCCTATTAAAATATGGAGAACAAAAATGTTGAGGTTCCAAAATTAGGGAAAGATCAAGATCCACTTCCACCTCGTGCTGAAGCTGCTGCCACTAGTCATGGCCGAGACGATGAAATGCCAGCAACGTCGTCTGCCAAGGCCGATGCCCAATGTCATAGTACAGAGCATGTCAAATCCAAAACACCAAATATCAGTAAAAAAAGGACTCCAAAACCTAAAATAAAATTGTCGGAGAAGCGTAAACTTGCCAATATGCCATTTACCACACGGAGTGGCAAGGAACGGCTGAGGCCCTGGCCTATGTTCATGGCTAGTGGTTCAGCTTCACATGAGGATGGAAGCACTCAGCCTCTCGCTAGAAAACTGAAAAGACTCAAGCTGGCAAAAGCACCGCAAAGAACTGTGCGTTCTTCGAAATCCCAAATCCACAAGGAGAGTCCAATTGTGTCGGTTGCGATGCCTGACCTTCCCAACACTGGACGTGAAGAGCATGCGCCTTCCACCATTTGCACGCCCCCTGCAAGTGCTGGAAGGAGCACCCGCAGTCCAGTTCCTGATAGTCAGATTGAAGATGTCAGTGTTGAAGTACACCAGGATGAGGAGGATATGGGTGTTGCTGGCGCTGGGGAGGAAATTGACCAGGAGGATTCTGATGGTGAGGTGGTTTGTTTAAGTCAGGCACCCGGGGAGACACCTGTTGTCCGTGGGAGGAATATGGCCGTTGACATGCCTGGTGAAAATACCAAAAAAATCAGCTCTTCAGTGTGGAGGTATTTCAACAGAAAAGCGGACAACAGGTGTCAAGCCGTGTGTTGCCTTTGTCAAGCTGTAATAAGTAGGGGTAAGGACGTTAACCACCTCGGAACATCCTCCCTTATACGTCACCTGCAGCGCATTCATAATAAGTCAGTGACAAGTTCAAAAACTTTGGGCGACAGCGGAAGCAGTCCACTGACCAGTAAATCCCTTCCTCTTGTAACCAAGCTCACGCAAACCACCCCACCAACTCCCTCAGTGTCAATTTCCTCCTTCCCCAGGAATGCCAATAGTCCTGCAGGCCATGTCACTGGCAATTCTGACGAGTCCTCTCCTGCCTGGGATTCCTCCGATGCATCCTTGCGTGTAACGCCTACTGCTGCTGGCGCTGCTGTTGTTGCTGCTGGGAGTCGATGGTCATCCCAGAGGGGAAGTCGTAAGCCCACTTGTACTACTTCCAGTAAGCAATTGACTGTCCAACAGTCCTTTGCGAGGAAGATGAAATATCACAGCAGTCATCCTGCTGCAAAGAGGATAACTGAGGCCTTGACAACTATGTTGGTGTTAGACGTGCGTCCGGTAACCGCCGTTAGTTCACAGGGAACTAGACAATTTATTGAGGCAGTGTGCCCCCGTTACCAAATACCATCTAGGTTCCACTTCTCTAGGCAGGCGATACCGAGAATGTACACGGACGTCAGAAAAAGACTCACCAGTGTCCTAAAAAATGCAGTTGTACCCAATGTCCACTTAACCACGGACATGTGGACAAGTGGAGCAGGGCAGGGTCAGGACTATATGACTGTGACAGCCCACTGGGTAGATGTATGGACTCCCGCCGCAAGAACAGCAGCGGCGGCACCAGTAGCAGCATCTCGCAAACGCCAACTCTTTCCTAGGCAGGCTACGCTTTGTATCACCGCTTTCCAGAATACGCACACAGCTGAAAACCTCTTACGGCAACTGAGGAAGATCATCGCGGAATGGCTTACCCCAATTGGACTCTCCTGTGGATTTGTGGCATCGGACAACGCCAGCAATATTGTGTGTGCATTAAATATGGGCAAATTCCAGCACGTCCCATGTTTTGCACATACCTTGAATTTGGTGGTGCAGAATTTTTTAAAAAACGACAGGGGCGTGCAAGAGATGCTGTCGGTGGCCAGAAGAATTGCGGGACACTTTCGGCGTACAGGCACCACGTACAGAAGACTGGAGCACCACCAAAAACTACTGAACCTGCCCTGCCATCATCTGAAGCAAGAAGTGGTAACGAGGTGGAATTCAACCCTCTATATGCTTCAGAGGTTGGAGGAGCAGCAAAAGGCCATTCAAGCCTATACAATTGAGCACGATATAGGAGGTGGAATGCACCTGTCTCAAGTGCAGTGGAGAATGATTCCAACGTTGTGCAAGGTTCTGATGCCCTTTGAACTTGCCACATGTGAAGTCAGTTCAGACACTGCCAGCCTGAGTCAGGTCATTCCCCTCATCAGGCTTTTGCAGAAGAAGCTGGAGACATTGAAGGAGGAGCTAACACGGAGCGATTCCGCTAGGCATGTGGGACTTGTGGATGGAGCCCTTAATTCGCTTAACAAGGATTCACGGGTGGTCAATCTGTTGAAATCAGAGCACTACATTTTGGCCACCGTGCTCGATCCTAGATTTAAAGCCTACCTTGGATCTCTCTTTCCGGCAGACACAAGTCTGCTGGGGTTGAAAGACCTGCTGGTGAGAAAATTGTCAAGTCAAGCGGAACGCGACCTGTCAACATCTCCTCCTTCACATTCTCCCGCAACTGGGGGTGCGAGGAAAAGGCTCAGAATTCAGAGCCCACCCGCTGGCGGTGATGCAGGGCAGTCTGGAGCGACTGCTGATGCTGACATCTGGTCCGGACTGAAGGACCTGACAACGATTACGGACATGTCGTCTACTGTCACTGCATATGATTCTCTCACCATTGAAAGAATGGTGGAGGATTATATGAGTGACCGCATCCAAGTAGGCACGTTACACAGTCCGTACTTATACTGGCAGGAAAAAGAGGCAATTTGGAGGCCCTTGCACAAACTGGCTTTATTCTACCTAAGTTGCCCTCCCACAAGTGTGTACTCCGAAAGAGTGTTTAGTGCCGCCGCTCACCTTGTCAGCAATCGGCGTACGAGGTTACATCCAGAAAATGTGGAGAAGATGATGTTCATTAAAATGAATTATAATCAATTCCTCCGTGGAGACATTGACCAGCAGCAATTGCCTCCACAAAGTACACAGGGAGCTGAGATGGTGGATTCCAGTGGGGACGAATTGATAATCTGTGAGGAGGGGGATGTACACGGTGATATATCGGAGGATGATGATGAGGTGGACATCTTGCCTCTGTAGAGCCAGTTTGTGCAAGGAGAGATTAATTGCTTCTTTTTTGGTGGGGGTCCAAACCAACCCGTCATTTCAGTCACAGTCGTGTGGCAGACCCTGTCACTGAAATGATGGGTTGGTTAAAGTGTGCATGTCCTGTTTATACAACATAAGGGTGGGTGGGAGGGCCCAAGGACAATTCCATCTTGCACCTCTTTTTTCTTTAATTTTTCTTTGCGTCATGTGCTGTTTGGGGAGGGTTTTTTGGAAGGG
The DNA here is from genome assembly GCF_028390025.1 of Pseudophryne corroboree. Taxonomy (NCBI): domain Eukaryota; kingdom Metazoa; phylum Chordata; class Amphibia; order Anura; family Myobatrachidae; genus Pseudophryne; species Pseudophryne corroboree. The sequence continues at coordinate 438,623,619 of NC_086448.1, read as the reverse complement.
ACATCCTGCGTGACACTGCAGTGCCACTCCTAGATGGGCCAGGTGTTTGTGTCGGCCACTAGGGTCGCTTATCTTACTCACACAGCTACCTCATTGCGCCTCTTTTTTTCTTTGCGTCATGTGCTGTTTGGGGAGGGTTTTTTGGAAGGGACATCCTGCGTGACACTGCAGTGCCACTCCTAGATGGGCCCGGTGTTTGTGTCGGCCACTAGGGTCGCTTATCTTACTCACACAGCTACCTCATTGCGCCTCTTTTTTTCTTTGCGTCATGTGCTGTTTGGGGAGGGTTTTTTGGAAGGGACATCCTGCGTGACACTGCAGTGCCACTCCTAGATGGGCCCGGTGTTTGTGTCGGCCACTAGGGTCGCTTATCTTACTCACACAGCTACCTCATTGCGCCTCTTTTTTTCTTTGCGTCATGTGCTGTTTGGGGAGGGTTTTTTGGAAGGGACATCCTGCGTGACACTGCAGTGCCACTCCTAGATGGGCCCGGTGGTTGTGTCGGCCACTAGGGCCGCTTATCTTACTCACACAGCTACCTCATTGCGCCTCTTTTTTTCTTTGCGTCATGTGCTGTTTGGGGAGGGTTTTTTGGAAGGGACATCCTGCGTGACACTGCAGTGACACTCCTAGATGGGCCCGGTGTTTGTGTCGGCCACTAGGGTCGCTTATCTTACTCACACAGCTACCTCATTGCGCCTCTTTTTTTCTTTGCGTCATGTGCTGTTTGGGGAGGGTTTTTTGGAAGGGACATCCTGCGTGACACTGCAGTGACACTCCTAGATGGGCCCGGTGTTTGTGTCGGCCACTAGGGTCGCTTATCTTACTCACACAGCTACCTCATTGCGCCTCTTTTTTTCTTTGCGTCATGTGCTGTTTGGGGAGGGTTTTTTGGAAGGGACATCCTGCGTGACACTGCAGTGCCACTCCTAGATGGGCCCGGTGTTTGTGTCGGCCACTAGGGTCGCTTAGCTTAGTCATCCAGCGACCTAGGTGCAAATTTTAGGACTAAAAATAATATTGTGAGGTGTGAGGTATTCAGAATAGACTGAAAATGAGTGTAAATTATGGTTTTTGAGGTTAATAATACTTTGGGATCAAAATGACCCCCAAATTCTATGATTTAAGCTGTTTTTTAGTGTTTTTTAAAAAAAACACCCGAATCCAAAACACACCCGAATCCGACAAAAAAAATTCGGTGAGGTTTTGCCAAAACGCGGTCGAACCCAAAACACGGCCACGGAACCGAACCCAAAACCAAAACACAAAACCCGAAAAATTTCCGGCGCTCATCTCTAGTTGACACACACACGTACTTACCTATGTTGACACGACGTTCGGTCCACTTGTCCAAGTAGAATCCACGGTGTACCTGTGAATAAAATTATACTCCCCTCAATCCAGTGTCCGGATCTTTTAAAATAATCCTCGTACTTGGCAAAACAACAAAACGAACACCCGGACCAAACGGACTGAAAGGGGTCCCATGTTTACACATGGGACCCCTTCCCACGAATTCCGGGACCCAACGTGACTGCTGTCACAGAAAGGTCTCTTCATCCAATCAGGAAGCGCTACTTCGTGGCACTCTCCTGATTGGCTGTATGCGCGTCTGCTGGCAGACAGCGCATCGCACAGCTCCCTCCATTAGTTTTAATGGTGGGAACTTTGCGGTCAGCGGTGGGGTTACTCGCAGTCAGCCGCTGACCGCGGATGACCTCACCGCTGACCGCAAAGTTCCCACCATTGAATATAATGGAGAGGCTTTGCGATGCGCTGTCTGACAGCTCAGACGCGCATAGCCAATCAGCAGAGTGCCAGGACGTTGCGCTCGCTGATTGGCTGAAGGGAGCTTTCTGTGACAGCAGTCACGGGGTCTCTGCATTCGGGGAAAGGGGTCCCATGTGTAAACATGGGACCCCTTTCAGTCCGTTTGGTCCGGGTGTTCGTTTTGTTGTTTTGCCAAGTACGAGGATTATTTTAAAAGATTCGGACACTGGATTGAGGTGAGTATAATTTTATTCACAGGTACACCGTGGATTCTACTTGGACAAGTGGACCGAACGTCGTGTCAACATAGGTAAGTATGTGTGTGTGTGTCGACATGTATGTAATAAAGTTGTACTTTCAAGGTGTGCGTGTCATGTTTTTATTTGGGTATTTTTTTTTTCAGTAGAACTACAGGTACCAGCGGGCCCGTTTTTCTCCCGCATGCTGGTACTTGTGGTTCTCCAAGTACCAGCTTGCGGGGGAGGCTTGTTGGGACCTGTAGTACTACTGGAAAAAACAAAATTGTTTCAATTTTCTCAAGGCTATCAGCCCCCCATCCGCAGCCCTTGGATGGGGGGGACAGCCTCGGGCTTTACCCCTGGCCCTTGGGTGGCTGGGGGGGGACACCCCTTGATTGAAGGGGTCCCCACTCCCCCAGGGTACCCCGGCCAGGGGTGACTAGTTGGGTATTTAATGCCACAGCCGCAAGGCGCTGTATAAAAGTGACCCCCGGCTGTGGCATTATCTGTCCAGCTAGTGGAGCCCGATGCTGGTGTAAAAAATATGGGGGACCCCTACGCTTTTTGTCCCCCGTATTTTTTGCACCAGCACCAGGCGCAGAGCCCGGTGCTGGTTTTAAAAATACGGGGGATCCCCTGTCAGTTTTTCCCCCGGATTTTTAGAACCAGGACCGGCTCGAAGAGCCCGAGGCTGGTTATGCTTAGGAGGGGGTACCCCACGCAATTTTTTTTCTGATTTTTAACATTCCATTTAAAAAACATAATAAAAAAATAATATTTTTAAAAATATATAAATAATACTTGTGGCTCCAAAATAGACAAACCAAGTACCTAATCCCTTCTAATATAAATAGATGTGCTATCACCAATAAAGAAAACACACAAAAAAACATGTTTTTAAATTTTTTTATTAGATTCCGCCAGCAAAGTGTGGCGGATTGAAAATGACGAATTTATTGTCTAAAAGCACTGTTGTCGAATTTACATACTTCAATTGAATATACTTTTGTCGAATTGCCGCATTTGTACCATTGCAGAAATGTCGAATTTGACAAATGTCGAATTTCAAAAAGTCGAATTTGGAAAGTCCGTTTTTTTGTCGAAAAATACTGAATTGCATTGTCGAATTTTTTTGGGGGGCGAAAATGTCCCGTTTTTCGGGAATCCAACCGCAATTGCATATACCTAATAATGGTGATTTCATATATGTGTCAAGCTAAAGTGCAATGTACAGTATGAACGTTATGTTCTATCATAAATGGCACTTTTTAGATTTAAAGAACCAGTTTTCTTTAAAGGCTTCACAGGCCTATCTATCTGTCTGTCTGTCTATACAGATACTCCTCATTTAACAACCTATCTGTTTAACAACTGCTTGGACTTGCAACCAGCTCTCTGACCAGCTGGAAATAGCACTGGAATAATTTACATAATTTTCAATAAGGCGTCTATCATTTATTGTGATTGCGCTAACCTTAACAATATACTTTAAGCTAGCTTATCAACTAAAAATAACTACATGGACAGCAACTGCATGGATTTAAAAGGTCATTGTATTTATTAATTGGATGACCCTAAATGTAGGGATGGCAAGGAAGATGCTACAATGGCCAGCTCCAGTCAAATATATCATACATCTTGGCGGTGACTGAAACGCGCCCAACTGTAATAGCGGCAACTGAAATGACCTAACTATATATAAGCATAACCTGCGCTTTGAAGGACTCACCACCCCTTTCTGGCACGGTACGGACCTTCTAGTGGGAACGCCCATTGTCCCCCCTCAGGGGCAGGACAACACCGGTCATCCATCAAATACCGCCCCACAGCGACCACTTATGCTACATATGACCGCTGGCCATAGCATCTTCCCGTCGGATTAATGGAATAAAAATTCAGATCGAATTAGTATTAGAATTGTAGAGCAAGAACAAAAATAAAAAATTCGGAAGGGTGGGTGGGCTTCCAAACCGACAAGAGAACTTCAGTCCCTCAAACTACTCCCTATAAAGGATACTAAAACCCTCCTACCCTCTACTACTGATAGGCCTAGCCTAAACCAATAATAAACAGCCTAATACCCTTGATCTGCCTACCAACATAGCCTACACTAACCAATCACAAAAATCAAAGACTCTTACATGTTTTCGTGCCTAATCAGCTCTCTCCCACTTTAAGGCGTCTATCATTTATTGTAATTGCTCTAACCTTAATAATATACTTTAAGCTAGCTAACAACTGCATAGATTTAAAAGGTCATTGTATTTATTAATTGGATGACCCTAAACATAAGGATGGTAAGGAAGATGCTACAATGGCCAGCTCCAGTCAAATATATCATACAACTTGGCGGCGACTGAAACGCCCCTAACTGTAATGGCGGCGACTGAAATTACCTTACTATATATAAGCATAACCTGCGCTGTGAAGGACTCACCACCCCTTACTGACACGGTATGGACCTCCTAGTGGGAATGCCCATTGTCCCCCCTCAGGGGCAGGACAACACCGGCCATCCATCAAAGGGGTAAGTGCCCCACAGCAACCACTTATGCTACATATGACCGCTGGCCATAGCGCCTTCCCGCCACTGCCAGGTTCACAAACCTCAGCCCGCTATCCAAAGAAACTAGACCAAAGCTAACCATAACAACCTTACTCTAAAAAGGAAAATATACCCTTAAGGAACACACCAACACCCAATTGGGAAAGATGCACCCCATCCTTCCTGAAATAGTGGGGACTCTGAAGCACCAACAATGGGTGCCTAATAGCAACACCACCAGAAGACGATACAAATTTCGACAACGCAAAATTTATCTTCTTCCGTGCCTTGTCCAGGGCAACCACTCCATAGGAACCTCTCCACACAAACCTGGGTATAATATCTGACCAAACCAAATAGACTTCAGGCCAGCAAAGTTGTAACAATTCCAAATCCGACATGACCGTCAATATCAAATCAATCCCCTTAACTTGGCCGATATCGTTAACACCCAGGTGACTGAATAACCAGTCAGGCCGTCCCCACTGTTCTTCCCCCCGGAACACGACATCCAAGAAACCAGCCCATTTAAGGCCCCGGACACCCACACTCAGACGCTCATCTACCAACAGGGTGCCGCTCGGCCCAAATCACATAAGAGTGGCCTACCACCCAGACCTGTTCACAGGGACCGTTGGGAGCTGTAACAGAAATATAACCTAATAGTCAGAGAACGCAAAAGTGTGTGCAGAAGACAAAACATCAAATAAACCTTAAACAAACTGTAAATAGCAACCCAAGCGAAGGAGAAAACGTAAAAGACCTCCTGTGGACCTTGAGAAACAGCCAACTGTAATTAGGCCCCCTGAGAGGAAAAATTAAAAATCTCTGTGTGCACTCGATTCCCGAATGCTAGTCATTCGCAAACCAATAGGTAAACATCATTTTTGTGTTGGCACAACATTCACAACATCAAACCTTATCCAACCGAACATAGGACTTAAAAGCCACGGACTTCCAACGCCCCATATCCTGTATGGCTGCCATTGAAAGACCGCTAGCTGCAGCCCAAGTAGCAGACCCTATGAAGAACGAGTGCATCCCATAATCAGCACTGTTCAGCTCCAATGCACATAAACAAAGTTTCAACACTGCAGCGAACTGGAACCTGGTAAGAGGCAGGGAATCCCCGTGTAGCAAGAATTGGAAGCTACCCGGAGGCCGTAAGGGCAAAATAGATGTGTGCCAACAGGACCGCGCATAACTCCGGGTCCGTATAACTCTTTAAATTCACCCAACATCCCCGACCCAGCTGTTTTGTCTTGGAACGAGGGATCTTACACAACACTACCTCGGGCTGGCATATTACATCCAGAAACAAGAGACCGGTATCCCTCGATCTCTTATTCGAGGCCACTAGTTGGCTGACCTGAAATGTACCAAATAATGCCCAGGAATAAGCCAATTTGAAATTCAGAATCAGTCACTGCAGTGAGAACCACTCACGCAACAAACACAAATCTATGGGCCTGCGCAAATCCGCGGGAGGGGGCTTCTCTTTTGCCCTGCCCTTTAAAGCTTTGGACAGGACAAAAGACCTAGTTGGATCGTTCTCAAGCCGCAAGAGAGTGTGTAACAAAATACTCGCTAAGTCAGAGCTCATGGCTACTTTGGACCTACCCTGTGTGTAATGGTCCCAAACGAAAGCCAGCAACAGCTTCCCCTCTGAAGTACCCTCTCCCACAAACCTAGTGCAGACTGCATAATATGCCCGATAAGTCGAGCGAGCCAAAGATTTCTGCACAAAATCCGCTATGCCTGATCTATAATCTGCCAGACATAAGGCGGACATATCAATCCCAGAGAATCAGCACCCGGAGCCAACTCACGAAATCTATGGAAGTTGAAACGTGACAAAGTGTCCGCAATGCTATTATCAACCCCAGGCACATGACGTGCAGCGAATGTAATGTTGAAACGCAAGCACATCAATGCCAGGAACCTCAAAAACCACAACGCTTGGGGCACAGAGGAACATTAGTTGTTGATGGCCATCGCCGCGCCCAAATTGTCGCACCAGAATGTGCTGGTCTGATTCGCCAATTTGGGAGCCCATAACTCAACTGCCATGATTATTGGAAAAAGTTCCAACAATAACAAATTTGACGTAAGGCCTCGAGAGACCCAGGAAGGAGGCCAGGGAGCAACACACCACTCAACCTGAAAGAAAGCCCCGAAACCGGTGGACCCCACAGCATCCGTGAATAACTGCAGGTGGGCATTAGATACAGGCCGGAGGGGCCACAGCAACTCTAAATTAAAGTCAACTAAGAAAGTAGACTAAACTCTCAGGTTGGTCGAATGGTGTGATGCGCCCCGGACACTTCCCGTAGTGGCACTCTCCAGTTTATGTCAGAAAACCCTCCCTGTGGGGATAACCCTGCAAGTGAAATTAAAGGAGTCCAGAAGGGATTGAGCCTGACGCAGACTGACCCTGCTTTTTCCCAAACAGTCCTCTCTTTGGTTCAAAAGCTTCTGCACCTTATCGGCCGGAATGCGGCAGCAACCTGCCGCCGCATCCACCTCGATACCCAGGTAGGAAAGGCAGCATGTAGGACCTTCGGTCTTGTCGTGTGCTAAGGGGACCCCCAATGTTTGAAACAGGGCACCTGCATAGGACAGTAACTCCTGGCAGACGTTGCTATCTCTTGGCCCTACAAAAAGAAAATCGTCCAATAGTGGGCGATGCCGTCATGGCCGGTACCTGTATGAATGTACCAATGTAAGAAACTGCTAAACTTCTCCAAATAGGCACAAGAGATAGAACATCCCATGGGCAAACATCTATCAATATAGTAACTCCCACCCAACTGAAAACCCATCAACTTAAATGAGTCAGGGTAAAGGGGAAGGAGTCAAAAAGCCGACTCAATGTCTAATTTAGCCAACAGGGTGTAGGGGCCAAACCCCCATAACAACTCAAGGGTCTCATCAAACAACTGATAACAGACCCTGCAAAACTCGTGAGGAATGGCATTGTTAATGGGTGAGACAGATGCCGTATCCCCTAAGGGGGAAATGCACAATCCCGGCAGAGGCATACAATCAAAATATTTGCACATGCATCCCAATTGGACTTCAGCCTCCACCATCTGCCTCACCACATGGGGGAAGTCCCCTGTCAAATTCCTGTGGGACATAACCTGAATGGCATCGGAAATGGGCAAGTGGAAGCCAGAACTAAAACCATCTAATAAAAACTCAGCATCAACTTTATTAGGATAACAAAGCAACCACTCAGCCAATTCTGACACAACAATGGGAGAAGGGGCTTTACTTAGAACCTCCGCCGACCTCCCCCTGTGCTGGCTGGAGTGCTCCGCCCGCTGAATTACATCCTTTCGCTGGGTGACCGGCTCCACAAACCCGGCAGGTGTGTCAAAAATGACACTTTGTGCCCCTGTTGCATTTTGAGTCATTAAACTTAAAAGCCATGGGGCCAGCAGAACCCTTACCACCCGTGGGCACCTTTTACCCCGGCCCCTCCATAGCGGACTTGGCCTGATTGGTGACCTCAAGCCAGGCCTCGATGTCCTTGAAACCCAAAGGCAATGTTGGGTTACCGTCCTGATTTTTATGAAATTTTTCATCGTAATCTCTCCAAACAGTGCCTTTGTACTTCAAGAACATCTAATTGATAAGGAATAAATATTTCCCCCCCGGTTTCTTATCCTTATCAAAGTCCTTTGTCATGTCCTCCATAAGGGTGAAGAAATTGACATATTTCCCCTTATTAATCTTCTCCCTCATCCGTTTCCTCAGTCACCTGGTCACCTCAGAGTTTGCACAATGCACCATTTCCGTGAACAAAGGCGGCTCCGTGGAAGTAGCTGACTTAGACAGCCCTTTCAGCTTGCCCACCTTCTTCACCACTACACGCGCAACCAAGTTGCTAGCTTGCGTGGGCACTTGGGGGAATGCGACCCATCGCTGCTGGACGAGAAATCGGACGAGGAACCATCAGATGATGCCAGAGAAACTTCCTGCTCACCTGATCCAGAGGGGCCAGTGATCCTGGATGCGTCCGTTGGCTGAGCACTGGCGGAAGCAGAAGGCCCTCCCTCCACAGGGACTGACACGACAGCACCTTGTCCATCCACATCCACCTCTGTAGCAGGGTCCAGCACCAACGGTGCCCCAGTTGCAGCCTCAGGGACAGAAACACCAGGGGTTAGAGCATCAGATAACTCTGCCACCACTCCAGAAGGAGCGGGAGTAGCGGGCAGCGAACTGTCTGCAACTAAAATTGCAGCAGGAAGAGCAAGCGGACCAGGAGCTGACACCCGAGTAGGCAATGTGCCAACTGGCACAAAGGCGAACTACCATACAGAATATATTGCGGGAAGGCCAGCCGTCCTGAACCATAACCCCGTGCCAGGGGTACCCGAAAAGGCACCAGTGACTGCTGTGCCAGGGGATACATATGTGGCCAGTACGGTGGCTGACCATAATTGGCCATAGGCATAGTAGCGTGTTGGAATGACCCAGCTAATGCCAGAACACTAGGAGTGTGGCAAAAATTCTGAGATATACCCGTCGACCAAACTGACAGGACCACTTGTGGGGTGGAGACTAAAAACATTGGGGTGCTGGTGTGTGGCATCGGCAGCTGAAAGTACTGTTGCCAGGCACTGGTGGTTGCAGTGCACGCCTGTAAGCCAGCCCCAGCTACTGATTGACAACCAGCAGCCAGAGGCCTATATGTAGACACTACATCTGGCTGCACTGGGACAGAAAAAGCAGCTGCTAGCGATATATTATTGTGAGGCAGCTGCAAATTCCCAGAAAGGACAGCAGGTGGCGTGGAGCACCACTGAAAATGGTGCCTGCAACTGCTGACCACCCTGATGCCCTGAGCACCCAAACAGGTGGCCGGAGGAGCAGCCCCTCTACTGGAGTTAGGGCCACATCCAGACTCCCAAGTCCAGCTGACACTGAGGTATAGGCCCCCAGGGGACTAACAGGAGCGCCCACAGCTGCGGGCGCCCCAACAGTTCCATTACCGCCAGAGGAGGGTCCCACAGCCGCCGCAGAGATGGCCGGGAGGCCTGCGCCCTCATGCAGCCCCCTGTGCCTAGATGTGTCAGTGGATGTTTAGTCCCCGACACATGCGTAGCCTCCATCCACGCACCCGCGGCGTCACAGCGGGTCCCACGGACACAGAGCCGGCTATAAGCATAGGCAAACTAGGCAATTGCCTAGGGCATCTGATATTCGGGCATCAGCAGCTTCTGCTGATTAAAATGATATGCGGCATGCATATATTCTGTCTGTAGCATTTCATATGCAGATACAGCCACAGTCTCACACAGTATATAGGCATGATGCATATCATTTTAATCAGCAGAAAGTGCTTGTGCACCCTAGCCACATAGCAATGCATTTTCATTAAAGAAATGGTGCCCGATGTTAGCATTGAAGCAAGATTTATGAGGACACATCTGTATCCAAGCAGAGGCAGAGGTCACAGTGTTAGTAGCAGTGTGAGTGCTGTGTGCATGTGAGTGGGTTGGTTGTGCAGTAGTGTTCAGAATATGTGTGAGGAGCATTATGTGTGTCATGTAAAAATGCATTAATAATAATGTGCAACATACGTGTAAGGGGCACTATGTGTGTCATTATGTGTATAAGGGCATTAATAATGTGCAGCATATGTGTAACAAGGTACTACTGTATGTGTGTCATTATGTGTAAAGGGGCACTAATAATGTGCAGCAAATGTGTAGGTGGCACTATGTGTGTCATTATGTGTATAAGGGCATTAATAATGTGCGGCATATGTGTAAGGGACATTATGTGTAAAAGGGCATTAATAAAGGTTGTCATAATGTGTAAGGCGCATTACTGTGTGGAATTATGTGTATAAATGCATTACTGATGTGTGGCATTATGTGTATATTAGGTATATTAGGTGATCTACTATGTGGCGTTGCGTATAGAAAGGGCACTACTGTGTCATCTAATGTGAATAAAGAGCAATATGGTGTGGTGTAATGTGAATTAGGAGCAATTCAGTGTGATGTAATGTGAATAAGGAGCTCTTATGTGAGGAGTAACGTTTATAAGGTAAAGTGATACTACTGTGGGATGTAATATGAATTATGGACACTATCGCATGATCAAATGTGAATAAAGTTGCAGTACTGTGTGGCGTAATTGGAATTGGGGTTACTATTGTGTGGCCATGCCCCTTGCCAGCAAAAACACACCCCTTTTTTGGCTGTGCGCCAAATGTGCGAGCTGTTCCTATTTAAAGTATAGTGGGTACAAACACCAAAATAAGGACTGTAATGGGTGAGGGGTGATGGTGCTGGGAAAGAGCTGCAAGGTCAGAGGCGGAAACAGCGGTGGTGCTAGGGAGCACCAGCCAAAATCTTGCCTAGGGCATCACATTGGTTAGGGCCGGCTCTGCACGGACAGCAGGACCCGCCGAGCCGCCGGGAGCACCAGGTCCTGGAGCCGATGAGGCCGTGGCAGTGAGCGCTGAAGCACCCGGCTCCTGCTCCCCAGCTGCAGATCTCACTGCGGCCTGCTGAGACGCTGATGCAGAGGGAGCAGGGGCTGCCGCCACATGCCCGACAGAGTCAGCATCCGCCGCGTGGCCACGAGCGGCCCGCAGAAGAGGAGCAGCATCAGCCAGGCAACAGGGCAGGTGGGAAATGCGCCGCGGATGTGGCATATCAAATTAGCATAGGGAGCAGAGGGGACAAAAGAAAACTGGTGAGTGGAAGGGGGAATAACACAAGGGGATACAGCAAGGCAAAATAAAAGTCTAGAAACAGAGTAAGAAAGGAGAGAGCAGCTTTTTAAGGAATGATAGCATGAAAAAAGAAGACAAAGAAAGAAAAGCACAATATGTACAGTTTGGGAAACCCAGAGCAATGCAATGCAATGTATTCAGCCTTCCAAACCGACAAGAGGACTTCAATCCCTCAAACTTCTCCCTATAAAGGCTACTAAAAAAACCCTACCCTCTACTACTGATAGACCAAGCTAAACCAATAATAAACAGCCTAATACCCTTGATCTGCCTATCTGCCTAGCAACATAGCCTAAACTAACCAATCACAAAAATCAGAGACTCTTACATGTTTTCGGGCCTGATCAGCTCTCTCCCACTTTGATTGTATTTTTATGTTCTGTAATACTGTACATTATGTAAGAGTTATGCAAAGTAAAACAAACTCATTAAGTGGAAATTTCAGTTAAACATTTTGTTTATTCAGAAAAAATAAAAATCATTACCTGTTATAAGTATGGGCTCCCTGCTTAACAACCAATTCATTTAACGACCTAGTTGTAGGAACAGAACTCTGATGTTAAATGAGGAGCATCTATATATACACTGCTCAAAAAAATAAAGGGAACACTTAAACAACCCATCCTAGATCTGAATGAATGAAATATTCTTATTAAATACTTTGTTCTTTACATAGTTGAATGTGCTGACAACAAAATCACACAAAAATTACCAATGAAAATCACATTTTTTAACCCATGGAGGTCTGGATTTGGAGTCACACTCAAAATGAAAGTGGAAAAACACACTACAGGCTGATCCAACTTTGATGTAATGTCCTTAAAACAAGTCAAAATGAGGCTCAGTAGTGTGTTTGGCCTCCACGTGCCTGTATGACCTCCCTACAATGCCTGGGCATGCTCCTGATGAGGTGGCGGATGGTCTCCTGAGGGATCTCCTCCCAAACCTGGACTACAGCATCCGGCAACTCCTGGACAGTCTGTGGTGCAACGTGGCGTTGGTGGATGGAGCAAGACATGATGTCCCAGATGTGCTCAATTGGATTAAGGTCTGAGGAACGGGTGGGCCAGTCCATAGCATCAATGCCTTCGTCTTGCAGGAACTGCTGACACACTCCAGCCACATGAGGTCTAGCATTGTCTTGCATTAGGAGGAACTCAGGGCCAACCGCACCAGCATATGGTCTCACAAGGGGTCTGAGGATCTCATCTCGGTACCTAATGGCAGTCAGGCTACCTCTGGCGAGCACATGGAGGGCTGTGCGGCAACCCGAAGAAATGCCATCCCACACCATTACTGACCCACTGCCAAACCGGTCATGCTGGAGGATGTTGCAGGCAGCAGAACGTTCTCCTTGGCGTCTCCAGACTCTGTCACGTCTGTCACATGTGCTCAGTGAGAACCTGCTTTCATCTGTGAAGAGCACAGGGTGCCAGTGGCGAATTTGCCAATCTTGGTGTTCTCTGGCAAATGCCAAACGTCCTGCACGGTGTTGGGCTGTAAGCACAATCCCCACCTGTGGACGTCGGGCCCTCATACCACCCTCATGGAGTCTGTTTCTGATCGTTTGAGTAGACACATGCACATTTGTGGCTTGCCGGAGGTCATTTTGCAGGGATCTGGCAGTGCTCCTCCTGTTCCTCCTTGCACAAAGGAGGAGGTAGCGGTCCTGATGCTGGGTTGTTGCCCTCCTACGGCCTCCTCCACATCTCCTGATGTACTGGCCTGTCTCCTGGTAGCGCCTCCATGGTCTGGACACTACGCTGACAGACACAGCAAGCCTTCTTGCCACAGCTCGCATTGATGTGCCATCCTGGATGAGCTGCACTACCTGAGCCACTTGGGTGGGTTGTAGACTCCGTCTCATGCTACAACTAGAGTGAAAGCAACGCCAGCTTTCAAAAGTGACCAAAACATCAGCCAGAAAGCATTGGAGCTAAGAAGCGGTCTGTGGTCACCACCTGCAGAACAACTCCTTTATTGGGGGTGTCTTGCAAATTGCCTATAATTTCCACCTGTTGTCTATTCCATTTGCACAACAGCATGTGAAATTGATTGTCAATCAGTGTTGCTTCCTAAGTGAACAGTTTGATTTCATTGAAGTGTGATTGACTTGGAGTTACATTGTGTTGTTTAAGTGTTCCCTTTATTTTTTTGAGCAGTATATATATATATATATATATATATATGTGTGTGTGTGTGTGTGTGTGTGTGTGTGTGTATGTATATATATATATATACTGTATACACACGTGTGTATGTGTGTAGTATATACTGTATATTAAAAATACAGTTTAAAAAGTGGTTCAAGTGGAAGTGGAAATTGTAAATTATAGTGGCATCTGTATAATTAATAGCACTTCTACCTGTTTCATTTGGGGCCCCGAGCACCAGAAAAGTCATGCATATTGTATTCCGCCGCATTCTTAAAGCAAAATAATAGCATATTTTTAACACATCTTCCAATTTTGTAATAGTATTTTATATTTATATTATTCTAAAGTGTATTGCAGTACTATATAATTTCAATGGCAATAACTGTGTCTCAATAACAAGAAACTACGTGTTTATGTCTAATGTTGTTATACAATTGCTTCCGTATGCATAATAGACCTATTGAGCTGAAAAGTTAAGTCTTTCCATTTCTTCTATCCCCAGCACATTATTTCACAGCTGAGCAGCGTGAGGGTCACACACATGGTAATTGTTGCTTGGAGGTTTCTCCTTCTTACTACATTTATATATCCCTATACAAGAAGCAACATTACTTTGGGGACTAAGAAATAATTTGGAAAGCACTGCAGTGATAAAAATGTAGATAACTTGTTAGAAGGTATGTTAAAAAACATGGAGCTGAAGAGATGTTTTCATCTTACAGTACCTGGTTTTTAAGGGACTATGGCTGTGCAAAAATACTAGTATTGCAGAGGAAAGGACATTTAAGGCTTGCAGGTGTTTACATACAGTACCATATAATCACCAACTGGGAAACAGAAATGCAGCTGCAATGTATGAACACATTACAATTTTGAAGTTATTCCACTATTTAACGTTGCTTAAAGTGTAACAGATTTAAAGCTTATTTGTTGTACTAGGTTTGGCTCAATATTTATAGTACTGTAGACAGATAATAAATGAAATGATTAATTTGGGCTGTGTGTCCAATTTAATATTACAGAACATAATCCATCAACTTCTAGTTGGAAGATACAAAAGCACAACACTACACACATTTACATCCATTTCATTGTTATAAAATAATTGCATTTTATTTTTACACACAAAGTGATATTTGCTAAAGTGTAACATAGAGCTCTTTCTAAAATACATCATATTTAATTCTATTTATTTTATTCTACTTTTTGAATTTAAAACATCTATGTGGAAACATAGAGACAATGGGCCTAGTTATCCAGCTTTTTTTTCCCAGAAAACTTAATAGAAATTGCAGTTTCTGCACTATGTGGGGAGTTATAAAAACAGAGCTTTTCAGAGTTTGGCCCCACTGGTTTACGCCATCCTCAGATGCTTTATGCCTGTGGAGGCATTCTCACAGCAGAAAGATCTTCCCTCTCCCTCAGGCTCAGTCCGTCTCCAGAAGCTGACATTGCAATGCACATCGTCAGATTCTCAGGAGAATTCATTTGAAAATGTGAAAGGCTCCTTCAATATGGCCAGAACGTAACTCACAGGGACAGCGGTTATTGCAGTTGCTGACACTGTGAGTTACATTTGGTAAATATCAAGGATACTTTAATTAAAATAAAAAAAGTTCATCACAATACAGACTGATAACTGTGGCATTTCCGTGATTATTAATACATAAGCCCCATGAGGGGAGATGTACTAAGCCTTGGAAAGTGATAAAGTGGAGAAAGATAAAGTACCATCCAGTCAGCTCCTAAATGTCATGTTACAGGCTGCGTTTGAAACATTATACCTCTTTTACACCGCCAGCTAGTAACACGGGTTATTGTACATGTGCATAACCCGTGTTGCTGGCTGGTGTAAAAGGGTCGAGATGGAATAGCCCGGGTCAGGTGACCCGGTATTCCAACTCGGGAAGTTTGCGGGGTTGAACACGTGTTCAACCCGGCAAACTGTTCAGTGTAAACGGGAGCCAGATTCCGCGACCCGGCTTCCCATTTACACTCTATGTGCGGGCGGCGCTTAGAGATCATGTGATCTCCAAGCACCGCCCCTGTTGCGTCACCAGCAACGTCACCAACCCGGCAATATGCCGGGCTGGTGAGTCCGGTGTAAAAGGGGGCTGATGCAGGTTGCAGCCGGGTAGCTCCCATGTCAGGGTTCCAGGCTGCGACACGCTTTCTTTAGTGTAAAAGCGGTATTACAGTAGCTACTTGGTTTCCCTCCACTTTACCATTCTCCAGAGATAGATCTGATAAATCTGTGTGGTGTGAAAGACAAATGCCATCTGTAATGGATATCAGTTTGAACAAATTGACATCAAAAAGAGACATTAATCTTAGCAGGGATTTTTTTCTCCAGGTGTGTGTTTCTTTATGATCAGAATTTCCTTATCTGTACAAATTGTGTATTAGTAAATACTTAGGGCCTAATTCAGAGTTGATCACAGCAGAAAATTTGTTAGCAGATGGGCAAAACCATGTGCACTGCAGGGGGGACAGATATATGCAGGGGGGACAGATATAACATGTGCAGAGAGAGTTCGATTTGAGTGGGGTGTGTTCAAACTGAAATCTAAATTGCAGTGTAAAAATAAAGCAGACAGTATTTACCCTGCACAGAAACAATATAACCCACCCAAATCTAACTCTCTCTGCACATGTTATATCTCCCCCCCCTGCAGTGCACATGGTTTTGCCCAACTGCTAACAAATTTGCTGCTGCGATCAACTCTGAATTACCCCCTTATTTTTCAAATTTATGTCTTTGTTATAGAGAATAAATTAAAAAAAGAGACACCACAAAATGTAAACAACCAAGTACTCAGAGAGAACCCATAAAGTTTTGGAATGATAGCACACAAGGTAGGATATTATAGAAGAATTCAAACTACTGCATAACTGATATCAACCCCAAAAATAATAATTCATTAAACACACATTATAAAGTCAAAAAAATAAGTCAATAATAATAATGTCACATAACTTTGAATCACATAAATTACACTTACAATGGATTATGACATTACAAAGCTTCTAAAAAAGTAAAATTAGTGTTGCACATAGAAACCAATCATATTCAAGATATAATTTTTCTATTTCATACTAAGTAATGATCAACAGAATCTGGTTGCTATGGACAATGCCACCACTTTTTATGTGTAGAAGCTTTAATAAACCTACCCCTTAGACCAGGGGACTTTTAGCCCTGGGGGCAAGTACAATTAGTTACCATGGCTTTCTATCAGCCCTCCCTGCATATCTGCCTGTTCTCATTGAGTTATATCTGCATATAGCCTGATTTCCCACTCCATAGCTGTCTCTCATTACCCCCTCCATAGCCTTCTCTCATTGTCATTTCCTTCCATGTAACACTGAGCCCATTGCACACACTGACCTCACAGTACTCACTGACCCTCTCACATCTTACGCACTACCAGCCAAAGCACACACTGACCCCCTCACCCCACACCCACCCACTCTCTCTCCACCTCAGTTCTCTATCAAACTCATTGACCCTCCTAACAACACTCACTGCCCCCAGAACTCAATTAAGGCTCTGGGCGGGCCTAGGGCACTTAAGACAAGGGGGCCCATAAAGACCTCCCCACTAACTTAACCAATCATTATCTTGCAAATTATTCGGAGGTGCCTACATATCCACGGCGATGTGCAATTCTAATTATATACATAATAATTGAATCAGTAGTGCCATGTGTCTGAGAATGAGGTGGGGCAGAGGAAAGACATAGAATAGAGGCTAGACAGAGGATGGGGTGGTGGCAGCAACAATGGAATAGGACCAAACAGGCTAGCCTTCTGTCCCTATGTGCATCAATGAGCCTTGTTCATCCATGATCCTGTCAGCCGTTCACTAGTTCTCCATCACGTTTGGTAGATGGTAATCACTGCATACCAGGAACACCCCACAAGACCTGCCGTTTTGAAGAGATGCTCTGACCCAGACATCTAGCAATCACAATTTGGGCCTGGTCAAAATTATCATACAATGGGGCATTGCTACTCCCCATCACTGTCCCTGCTGTCTTGAGATAATAATGGTAACCATATCGAAAGTAGTTGCATGTCGGGGTTAACACCAGTAAACTAACAATGTAGAATGTAAGCTCTCACGAGTAGGGCCCTCTTCCCTCATGTGCTTATACTTTTCTTACTTTAATAATCCTCAACTGCCCAGATCCCACAGTTTTTTGACCACCTGGAACTTATCTCTATGTTTACTGGTGTAGTTATGCTTAGTTGCCCTGTACTTGTCCTATATTGTCTTCAACTGTAAGTCACTGTTTTCCTATTTTTATGTGCATTTGTACTCTGTAATTGGGCGCTGCGGAACCCTTGTGGCGCCATATAAATAAAGGATAATAATAATAATAATAACAAAAAATTCCACTGGGGAAAACCATATACAGTATATATATATATATATATATATATATATAAAGAAAAATGGTGGTATTGGCGCTACTCCTCTCCTTAAAGCTCAGTGAAATGTCCTTTTTCCTCCTCTGTGGTGACAGGACTTTCCTTTTGGAAG
Organism: Pseudophryne corroboree; assembly: GCF_028390025.1. NCBI lineage: Eukaryota > Metazoa > Chordata > Amphibia > Anura > Myobatrachidae > Pseudophryne > Pseudophryne corroboree. Next base: position 438,605,603 of record NC_086448.1, on the reverse strand, counting down.
TGCACTACCCGTATTGTATAGGGTGGCAGCCCTTTTCTCCTGTGGTTTGCTGTTCAGGCTAACCGTTCGAAATCTAAAAAACAAAAGATGAGAATAGGCGCCTCCTAGTGCATTAACTCACATAAACATGTGACCTCCACCTTAAATAACACCCTGGTGAATTCAAGGTGTACCTTGTATGGTGGAATTCCAACCACCTAAAAGAATCGCAAAATACCATGTATTTCAGTGTGTAATAGGGATATTTTTCATCACGATAATCCTGGTGGTGCTTTTCCCAAGTTTGTATCTCACATAAACAGGATAAAAGCAAAAAAGGGACCAATAGTGCAATATGTTTCATAACAAATAAAAACACATTTATTTCAAAAAATTGGTCATAAATAAAAGTGGTTGCCCGTACAATATGAAAGATAAAAGACAGCTTATCTGTTATTAGTCGTCCATACGATAAAACACTCAACGCGTTTCGTCCTTTGCCCACGGCCTGGACTTCCTCAGGAGTATATACTCCTGAGGAAGTCCAGGCCGTGGGCAAAGGACGAAACGCGTTGAGTGTTTTATCGTATGGACGACTAATAACAGATAAGCTGTCTTTTATCTTTCATATTGTACGGGCAACCACTTTTATTTATGACCAATTTTTTGAAATAAATGTGTTTTTATTTGTTATGAAACATATTGCACTATTGGTCCCTTTTTTGCTTTTATCCTGTTTATGTGAGATACAAACTTGGGAAAAGCACCACCAGGATTATCGTGATGAAAAATATCCCTATTACACACTGAAATACATGGTATTTTGCGATTCTTTTAGGTGGTTGGAATTCCACCATACAAGGTACACCTTGAATTCACCAGGGTGTTATTTAAGGTGGAGGTCACATGTTTATGTGAGTTAATGCACTAGGAGGCGCCTATTCTCATCTTTTGTTTTTTATATATATATATATATATATAAATATATTTATACACGACTTCCATAAGGCAGCACTTGGGGGCTTAAAACAAAGGTTGAAAAAGTGATAAACTTTAATTGATTAAAGTTTATCACTTTTTCACCATGATTTAAGCCTCCGAGTGCCGCCTTCTGGATGTAGTGTGAGTAAGGGGAAGCACCGGAGCAAGGTTCCCAGGCTTGGGTTAGCTGAGTGCCGGATCATGCCTGTACTAATATATACATACATCATTTCCATGTAAACAAAATTCACAGTCTTAATTTTTACTCTGCTCCTCTCTGACACAGCACCTGCTACCTCCCACAGCTCCTTCCCTGCAGCCAGCACAACGTGCAGCTAGATTACAGTAAGAGTCTGCACAGGGGCAGGCTTTCACTATGACTGCCGCTGATGCCAGCAGCTCAGTACTGCAGTGCTATCAGTGTTATGATGGCAGTCAGTGGCTGCTGGCAGGGTGTAGGCAGTGCTGCATATCAGCAATGAAAAGACCCAATCTGTGACAAGTAGCAGGGGGCCCTTTAAGGGGGGTACTTACTCCCCCATGCCCTCTTTTAATCCAGCCCTGATTGATCCCTTCCTCGCTGACCTGTCACAGATCACATGCTGCCCCCCACAGCACACACTCTTCCCCATTACAATCCACCTGAGAGAATTCCCCCTCCCTTCAATGTCCACGTCACAGTAACCCCGCTTAAAATTCAACCTTATAGCACTCCCCTTCTCCTTCACTGCCCATGTCACAGAACCACTGGGCTCTTCACTGTCCATATCACAGCACTCTCACTGACCCCTTCACTATCCTCCTCAAAGCACTTTTATTCCCATCAATAACCACCCCACAGCACTCTCCCCGCTCCTTCAATGCACCCTCACACCACTTCCCATCCAGCTTCATTGACCACCCCTCAGCCCCCCCAAGCACTCCATGCCTGCCTGCACCTTTAATGTCCATTTCACAGCACTCTAATTGACCCCTTCTCTGTACACCTTACAGCCCTCCATCCCCCTTAGCACCTTTAGTGTACACCCTGCAGTACTTCTCCCCAACGCACATTCACAGTCCCATTGACCCTACAGCACCTTTAATGTCAACCCTACAGTACAAACCTCCCCACAGCACCTGCAATATACACATGACCCTACAGTACCTTTAATGTCAACCCTACAGTACAACCTCCTCACAGCACCTTCACTGTCCACCTGATCCTACAGCACCATTAAAGTCAACTCTACCGCATTCCCCCTCCCCACAGCTCCTTCACTGTCCACCTGATCCTACAGCACCTTTAATGTGAACCCTTCAGTACTCACCCCAGCATTAGCAGCAAAACTACCTGCTATATTTTGGTGTGGTCTCGAGTACCTTAATTGCTGTTCCTATCCTGCCCTTCTGGCTGTCCCAAGACAGTTTGGATTGGAGGGAGGGCTAGTGAAGCCTCCCACTGCGCGATGCAGCCATGTGTGTGTGAGTCAGTGTAACAGTGCTCCCCAGGGTCAAAGGCCAGATTACTAGAGGGGGGTTCCAAATGTAAATTACAATCTGCTGCTCTGTGGGAAAAACATAAACAAATAAGCAAAACAAGATAATAACGACTTACATTACAAGACAATGTTGCATAGTATATAAATATTACTGCGTCAGGGAATATGACGGTGCTGCTCTGCCAAGCAGCCTTTGTGTTTAGTCCTACATGTATAATATGTCTAATATGTTGAGTCTATTGTACAGTTGCAATGTGCAGTATCAACTCATACGTGTAATGTGTGTAATGTATGCTATGTTCTTCCCCCTTCGTATGCTATGTATTCCCCCTTCATGTTGCTGCTTGGCGATGCATTGTACCACAAAGAATTCCTAGTGTACGTGAGTACACCTGGCCAATAAAGCTGATTCTGATTCTGATTTAGATAAGCTTAAGGGCAGCAGAACTGAGTGGTAGGTACAACTGAAGGGAAAATAGAATTGAAAGTAGTCTAAGTAAGAGAAGAAAAAAAAACAACACACGAGGGGAGAGGGCCCAGCTCATGATAGCTTACAATCTAAAGGGATAGACAGTGAGCATGTAACAGAGGGTTAGGATGAGAGATGGCTGAATTTGATGAGGAAGTTGATCTTGAGAGCCTGTTTAATGTTTTGTAGAGAGGTGGAGAGTCTGATAGGGAGGGGTAAAAACTTCCTGCGGTAGGTAGCACAACAGCCAAAATCTTTGAGGCAGGATTGAAGGGAAGTGATCATTTGGCAGTAGAGGCAGCATGCATTGGTGGAGTGAAGCGGGGAGCGGGAGTGTAAAGGGAGATAAGGTCAGAAATGTAAATGGAAGAGGAATGGGTGAGAGCTTTGTAAGTGAGTATAAGAAGCTTGAATTTGGAAGGGGAAGGGGATTTAGTAAAGGGCTAGTTAGAGAGGGGAGGTGGATGTAGTATGTTTGGAGAGGAAGATGAGCCAGGAAGCAACATTGAGGATAGATTGGAGTGGAGAGAGGCATCTGTCAGAGAGGCCAGATAGGAGGAGATTACAGTAGTCCAATCTGGAGATGACCAGTGAGTGAATGAGGGTCTTAGAAGCATGCAGGGTGAGAAAGGTTCTGATCCTGGAAATATGTTTAGATGGATGTAGCAGGACTGTGAGAGGTGCTGAATGTGTTGGTGTGGTTTGAAGGTGAGGTAGGAATCAAAGATTACTCCAAGCAGTGCTGAAAGTAGGGTGGTACGGATTACAATTAAGAAATATGGTGGTGCTACACAGTACCACCAGTCCAACCCCAGTGCCACAGGGTGCAGGGTCTCTGTCCACAATGAGCATGCGAAGCCTGGAAATGAGCAAGAAACCCCTGACAAGGAGCATGAATGGCAGTAAGTCACACTAGAGGCATTATGTGTGTAAGTGGAACTGCAGGGGGCAAATGTGTGTAAGCGACACTAGTGGGGAATTATGCATGTAAGCAGCACAGCAAGGGGCATTGTGTGTGTAAGCAGCACTACAGGGGGGCATTATGCGTGTAAGCTGCACTACATGGAGCATTATGCATGTAAGCGGCACTACAGGGGGCATTATGTATGTAAGCGGCACTAAAATGCAATGCGGGGCGCAAAATGTATAATTACGCCAATGCATGTATAGCGTTACCCAGAAGTTCCGGGAACACTGGCACCACCAGGAGAAGATGCAGAAAGCTGCATCTTTTCCATGAAACCCCTGGCAGCAAGTAAATATAAGCCTTACTGTGGGGCATAATTTGTAAGGGGCATTTTTGAGTGTGGGACATGGCGTCAGTGGCATAACTTTGTAAGGCATGATATGTAATAGGCATTACAGTGTGTGGTATAATATGTAAGAGACATTAGGGTGTGTGGCATAATGTGTAATGGGCATTACGGTGAGTGGATTAATGTGTTATAAGCATTGCGGTGTGGGACATAATATGTAATGGGCATTACGTGTTTGGCATAATGTGAAAGGGGCATTACAGTGTGTGGCACAATGTAGCCATGCCCCTATTGTTGTGTAGCCACTCCCCTAGTTTCCTGTGACCACACCCCCTCACGACACATGGCCATGCCCATTTTTACTATCAGTACCACTAAGAAAAAATTTCTACTTGCACCACTGACTCCAAGATAGCATACTTGGGGGCTAGAGAAGACAGTTTTGGCAGCAATAGATAATGAAATTGTAGGAGGTGAGGTTTTGCGGGAGGGTGGGAAGATGATCAGCTCAGTCTCAGACATGTTAAGTTTAAGAAAGCGCTGGGACATCCAAAAAGAGATAGCAGAGAAACAGTTGGAGATACGGGTAGGAAAGCGGAGGAGAGATCAGGGGAGGAAAGGTAGATTTGAGTATCATCAGCAAAGAGATGATATTACAAGTTGAATGAGCAAATGAGCTCACTCAAAGAAGACATATAGAAAAAGAAAAGGAGAGATTCAAGAACAGAACCTTGGGGGACACCTGCTGTCAGGGAAAGTGTGGGAGAAGTAAAGAGATGAGATGAGGTGAGATGAGAGGAGAGGAGACAGAGAAGGAGCAGTCAGATAGGTAGGAGGACATCCAGGAGAGGGCAGTATAATGCACACCACTGAATTGAAGGATTTGCAGGAGGAAAGGGTGGTCTACTTTGTCAAAGGCAGCAGAGAGGTCAAGGAGAATAATCAGAGGGTAGTGGCCCTTGGATTAGGCAGCATGGAGATCATTGCAGACATTCAGTAGGGCAGTTTCAGTGGAGTGAAGAGGACAGAAGCCACACTGAAATGGGTCAAGCAGGGATTGAGAGGAAAGAAAGGCAGTAAGGCGGTTGTAGACAATACTCTGTAGAAGTTTGGAGATAAAAGGGAGGAGAAAGATGGGTCCATAGTTGGAGAGAGTGTTGGTCTCAAGGACAGGTTTTTAAAGAATAGGGAAGACAAGGGCATGCTTGAAGGCAAAGGGGACAGTGCCCAATGAGAGGGAGAGATTGAGGAGGTAGGCAAAATGGGAACAGGAAAAAGATGAGAGGTAGCAAAGGAAGGTCGAGGGTATAGGGTCTGGTGGGGAAGGGGCCGAATTAGGCCATTTCTTCTTCTTAAGCTACAGAGGAAAAATAAGTGTGATTTGGTGAGATGGATGGGGAAGGGTAGTCAGAGAAGGAGGTGGTGGGTTGCTGAGGATCTGTTAGAATGTGATTCATATGGGGTCAATTTTAGATGAGAAATAAGTAACAAAGGGCCTGATTCAGGTTGGATTGTAAATTCTGCTAAGTAGCAGAATTTGTAATCCATGTGATCACATGCTGGGGGACGCCCATTACAGGGCAAGGCCGCCCAGCATGTTGACCACCACTCCCCCCCTCGATCAAGCAGAAATTGTGATCACATCACAATTTCTGCTTGATCGTAAAAATTTAGGGTTGCCTCCTGTTGGCGCAGCTTGGCTGGAAGAGGCGTATTGCATAGGCCTCAAATGTAGAAAATATAAGGGAAGGTTCTGGTGGTATGAGTTGGTAGAAGTAATCAGAGGATAGAAGGTCCATAACACCACCACTACAACAACCCCAATGGTGGAGGCTGTGTGTGAATATGAGGCCCTCAGTGGACAGAGCAGCAAGATAAGTGGTGTTAGAGAAGGAAACCCAAGTTGCTGTAATGTCTAGGTGATTCAGGGAATTCGGAGATTAAAAGGTCATGAGTGGGAACCAATCTGTTACAGAAAGATCTGGCATTCCAGAGGGCACAGGATAGATGGAGAGAAATTGTGGGAGAGATGTGAATGAGATTATCAGGGTTGAGATTAACCAAGATTAATTTGGTGGGCAGGGATGATGAGTGAGTAGTGATGGTGCATGTGCAGAGTGGTCGGGTAGAAGGACCATTGTGGGGTAGAGGTGAATGAAAGTGGGGTAACAGGAGAGGAGGGGAAAGGAAACAGGGATGGATGGGAGACAGAGGAGGGGAGAGAGGCAGAGGTGTAAGAGACTGGGGCGAAAGGTAGAGGTGGGAAAGATATAGGTTTAGCTAGATGCTGAGTGATGGGGGATTGAAGAAAACCTGGACATACAGTACAGTAGTATGGATATGGGGAAGAAAAGTGGAAATAGGAGTTGAAGCTGTATGATATAAACAAAGGGTATTTGTTTAATTTGCCAGCTGTTGGGATCTTGGCATTCAGGATCCCGGCATTCAGGATACCGACACCGGAATCCCGACAGCTGGCAATGCCGACAGCCAGAATACCGGCACAACAGGACCATTCCCACTAGTGTGTGTCCACGACAGCCATAGAGTGGGAAAATAACCTGTGGCGAGCGCCACCGAGCCCACAGTGTGGTGAGCGCAGCACGCCCGCAAGGGGCTTTATTCCACTCCCCACCCCCAGCCATCTGCAAGCCGGGATCCCTGTGTCGGTATGGTGACCGCCGGTCTCCTGATTGATGGTCACGCATACCCAACCCCTTGTACTAGGCTATACCAATTTTCCAGTGGCCCACACCCCTTTACGGTGTCACAGCTCTGCACTTCACAAACTGGATTGTTGGGTAGTGTCCAATATAATAGAACTCCGATTACAACAATTTAGATATTCAGACATACAGTTCGGTTGATTATAAAAAAATAGTATCTTGTGATTATATATTTTACAGTATGTTCAGAAATGTTAAAAATAAAAGTCTGACCTTGTACATTTACTGTATATTTATATACACACAGATTTAAAGAGCAGAAACAATTCATGCATGTAATCTACTAATAGAAACCTAAGAACCATGCTGCCTCTAACTTCAAAACTTATGTGGAACAAAACAAAACAAAAAACAAATCTAATGAAGCATTTGTTGCAGCATGAATATGTCATTTTTAATAAATTGCAGTTTGATTGAATCAACACTATTTTTACTTTTCATACGCTGAATTATATTTAGTTTGCATTACAAGGATTGAGTCTTGCCAATACCAAATGTGTGAAGAAACTTGTCAAAAAACAGATGTCCACTTAGTAACAAACAATATTTTCCTGTCGAAGTTATTGCTGCATAATAAGAATTTACCATTGCCAGCTTCACTGCATTTCACAGAGCCTTTGAAACCGTTTTGTAGCAATATATCTTTCTATCACTTGGGAAATATTTAAGTGCTACTTAACAATGCAAATGCTTGCATTCAATCTGTTACTTGCAGTTCATGATACACATATGTACTATACAGGATGAAAGTTTCTATTGATTTACATATCACAAATCACCACACACAGACAGCAGATACATAGCTATTTCTATCTATCTATCTATCTATCTATCTATCTATCTATCTATCTATCTATCTATCTATCTATCTATCTATCTATCTATCTATCTATCCATCTAGAGCCGGCACTAGGCATAGGCAAACTAGGCAAATACCTAGGGTATTTGGAATGCCAAGGGGCACACGCAGCTTCTAAGTTTAGGGGAAGGGGACAGAGGAGGGACTACTGCACTAGAACTAAATAATGAGTTAATTATCAAAAAAATACCCCATTTAATATTGTGCCGCCATATATCTGGTCACCAATTGTGGGGGTGCTGCCACACCATATATTGTTGCCAACATATGAGAAAGTTTTGAAGGGAAGGGAAAGAATTGGACTGGGGGTGTGCGCCACCCCCAGTCCAATTCTTTCCCTTCCCTTCAAAATGCACACGCAGCTTCTGCTGATTAAAATGATATGTGGCATGCCTATATTCTGTGTGTGACTGAGGCTGTATCTGCATATGAAATGCTACGTTACAATGTATTCCTGGAAATCACTGTAACATAGCATTTTGCATGCAGATACAGCCACAGTCGCACACAGAATATAGGCCATGTGAGTGCTGTGTGCGGGTGGGTAGATTGTGCAATAGTGTTTGGCTTATGTGCAAGGGGCATTATGTGTGTTATATGTATAAATGCATTAATAATTTGTGGCATATGTGTAAGAAGCACTATGTGTGTCATTATGTGTATAAGGGCATTAATAATGTGCGGCATATGTGTAAGGGGCACTATGTGTGTCATTATGTGTACTAGGGCATTAATAACGTGCGGCATATGTGTAAGGGCCGCTATGTGTATAAGGGCATTAATAAAGGTTGGCAAATGTGTAAGGTGCATTATGTTTATAAGGATATTAATAATATGTGTCACATGTGTAAGGGGCATTATTGTGTGGTATTAGGTGTATTAGTAGCATCAAAATGAGGAATGCTATTGGTGAGTGGTGAGAGGTGATGGTGCTGGGAAAGAGCTGCTGGGTCAGAGGTGGAAATAGCGGCAGTGCTAGGGGGCACCAGCCAAAATCTTGCCTAGGGCATCATATTGGTTAGGGCTGGCTCTGTATCTGTCTATCTATCTATCTATCTATCTATCTATCTATCTATCTATCTATCTATCTATCTATCTATCTATCTATCTATCTATCTCCTCATGGGTTCTGTATTCCCATAGTAATGGAGATGTGCTGATACTTATGCACAACCTTACTGTGAGTTGTATCTTCTCTGTCCCTCGGACAGATAAGATGTGCCCTTTGGCTGAGTCCCAGTCCTAAGCCACTTTCCAGCTCCCCCACATGGCCAAGATGGTGGCCACAGCACTGAAGGGGTTATCACTCATGGGAAGTGTGCAAAGGGCTGCTGCAGCCTGGACAATTGTCCCAGGCTGCAGGGATATCAGTAGGCTCAGGGCCATATACTGGGGACCAGGAAAGCCTTCTCCTAGTGTGGCAGTTTGCAGTCTGCAAGTCTGAGTGCCCCCACATTGTGGACTCATACAACAATAAATGTGTTTATTTTGTAAAAGACATTTCTGAAATTGCCCAGATGTTGCATCCGACTACCTGTGATCTTGACCCTGCCTCAACCAAGCTTCCGATAAGGTGCTTGGACATTATTGGCCCTGTATTTACAAAAATAGTCCAAATGCTCTTTTCATACAGGCATTTTTCCTGACACACTAAAGAAGCAATTGTTACACCTCTTCTTAAAAAACCTAATTTATATCCCAACTGCATTACCAACTGCATTCCCAACTACAGACTGATATCAAACCTACCTTTCTAGGAAAAGTTATTGAGAAAGTGGTTGCATTCCAGCCAGAATTTGGGAAAAACAAAGGGCCTAATTCAGACCTGATTGCAGCAGCAAAATTGTTCTCTAATGGGAAAAACCATGGGGGTAATGCAGATCTGATCGCTGGACTGCCTTTTTTTGTTGCTCTGCGATCAGATAGTCGCGGCCTACAGGGGGAGGGTAAAAGCCTGTGCAAATGTGCGTTCGCTTCTGTAGCAGAGCTGCACAAAAATCAGTTTGTGCACTCTCTGCGCAGCCCAGGACTTGCTTAGCTGCTGCGTTGGAATCCTGCTGATCGGGGCTGGTATTGACGTCAGACATCCTTCCTCAAAACGTCTGAGCCCGCCTGCGTTTTCCGGACAATCCTGGAAAACGGTCAGTTGACACCATCAAACGGCCACTTCCTGTCAATCACCTTGCATTCACGCGTGCGTTCGTTTTTTTTCGCTCCATCCCATCGTTAGGCGCAGTTCGAATCTGATTGCACGTTGTGCGAAAACACACAGCAGCGATCAGATCTGAATTACCTCCCATGTGCACTGCAGGTGGGGCAGATATAATATGCACACAGAGAGCTACAGTAGATTCGGGTGGGGTGTGTTTAAACTGAAATCTAAATTGCAGTGTTAAAATAAAGCAGCCAGTATTTACCGTGCACAGTATAAAACAACCCACCCAAATCTAAATTTCCCTGCACATGTGATATCTGCCCCCTCCCCCCTCCCCCTGCAGTGCACATGGTTTTGCCCATTAGAGAACAATATTGCTGCTGCGATCAGGTCTGAATTAGGCCCATAGCACTGAAACAGCCCTGGTTCTGTGTGTGTACTTAATGATCTTCTGATGGAAAGAGACAAATGTGACTGTTCTGGATCTCTCTGCAGCATTTGATACCATGGACTATGGGATTCTGATTGAGCGCCTGAAAAATTTCTGTGGCCTGGATGACACAATCCTTAGCTGGTTCAAATAATTTCATAATGGCAAGTTTTAGCTGGAATATACTTATTTTAACTAGTGTGCAACTGCCATGTGTGTTCCACAAGGTTCTATACTATTCCCCATGCTTTTTGCAGTATACATGCCACCTCGGGGTAAAATAATCAGATGTCATGGCCAGGGCCAGTGCTAGGGTGTTCAGCATCCCCCAGCAAACTATACATTTGCACCCTCCCATAATGGATAAAGGGAAAGCCTAAAAAGGGGTGTAGTCTTACAAGGAAGGGGCATGGCCACACAATAGTACCCCCATTTCAAAGTACAGTATGTCACGCAGTAGCACAATCTTATTCACATTACACCGCACATAGTGCCCTTCATTCACATTACAACACATGTCCCTTATTCATGTTATGCTGCACAGTAGTACCCCTTATATACGTTACACCACACAATAGTGCTCCTTACACATAATGCCCACAGTAGTAGTGCCGCTTATACACATAATGCCCACAGTAGTGCTGTTTATACACATAATGCCCCTTATACATAATGCAAAGAGTAGTGCCACTTATACGAATAATGGCCACGGAAGTAATGCTGCTTATACACATAATGCCCACAGTAGTAGTGCCCATTATACATAATGCCCACATTATTACCCCTTAAATACATAATGCCCACAGTAGTATCACTGCTTATATACATAATGCCCACAATAGTGCTGCATACACACATAATGCCCATAGTAGTAGTGTCCCTTATACATAATGCCCACAGTAGTGCCACTTATACACATAACTCCCACAGTAATAGTACCACTTATTCATGTAATGTCTCCAGAAGTAGTGCCACTTATACACATAATGCCCACATTAGTAGTGCTGCTTATACATATTATGCCCACAGTAGTAGTGCCCCTTATACATAATGCCCACAGTAGTGCCACTTATACACATAAATACCACAGTAATAGTACCATTTATTCATGTACTGTCTCCAGAAGTAGTGCCACTTATACACATAATGCCCACATTAGTAGTGCTGCTTATACATATTATGCCCACAGTAGTAGTGCCCCTTATACATAATGCCCACAGTAGTGCCACTTATACACATAAATACCACAGTAATAGTACCACTTATTCATGTACTGTCTCCAGAAGTAGTGCCGCTTATACACATAATGCCCACAGTAGTAGTGCCATTTATACACACAATGCCCATGGTAGTAGCACCCCTTATACATAATGCCCACAGTAGTAGTGCCATTTATACACATAATGCCCACAGTAGTAGTGCTCCTTACACATAATGCCCACACACTTCTCTCTCTGACTCACACACTCTCTCTTTTCTCTATACTTATTAACAAAGTCTGGCTGGCAAGATCTGTAGCAGCTCATCCTCTCCCTCGGGCATACAGCAGCCCTGGTCCCATGTAACTCCCTCAGCAGCAGCAGCAGCCGCAGCAGCCTTGTCACCCACTCCCCTCAGCAGCAGCCTAGTCACCAGCTCCCATCAGCAGCACTCCAGCAGCCATGTCACCTACTCCCCTCAGTGGCAGCGTAGTCATCCACTTGCACTACCCTCATTGGCAGCATTCTAGTCATCCACTCCCCTCAGCAGCAGCCTAGTCACCCATTCCCCTCAGCAGCACTTCAGCAGCCTAGTTATCCCCTCCAGCAGCAGTAACCTAGTCATCCACTTGCAGTTCCCTCCCCTCAGCAGCAGCCTAGTCATCCACTTGCACTCCCTCGGCATCAGCAGACTAGTCACCCACTCTCTTTCCAGCCTGGTGCCTCCCAGTTTTGCATCCCTTTGCTGAGTGGGTTGCACTGGCCCTGGTCATGGCCTTGTCTACCGCTGCTATGCAGATGTTACATAATGTAACTACACCTGTCCTTTGCTCCGGGTACTGAGAACCCAATAACAACCCTAAATGGCTGTCTAACTGAGCTCCATGAGTGGATGAGCGCCAGTTGGCTGCGACTGAATCCTGATAAACAGAGGTGCTTATGATAGGACCTCAACATCAAAGGACAAGACTGCAGCATAGCCAACCAACTGGTCTTAAGATGGGTATACACTGGATGACATGCTAGATTTGATCTAATGGCAGATATATAGCAAGCCTGTTGGTGGTGTGTACACATGATATGTCTATGAATTACATCGTTCACAGACATATCATGTCAGCTGTGCAGCACAGCCAAAGGCTGATATATCTTCAGGTACAGTACAGTGGTGCATCTGATTGTGTGTACAGGCTGTCCATACACTTGCTGCAGGGGGTTGACCATAGCTGAATGGGAAAATTCAAATACCCAACAGGTGATCGTGGCTGATCAGTAAGTGTGTGTGTACTTACCTGAATCGGCCACTCAGCCAGTGTGATGGTGGGTATGCTGAAATTTTGGTCAGGTTGTACCTAGCCTAATACTTGGGAGCACAGAATTACAAGACACTGATCATGGGGATTATTCAATATGAATTGCAGATTTTGCTAAAAAGCTGAATCTGCAATCCTTTCTTTTACATGCTGGGGGCCGCCCATTGCAGGACAAGGTCGCCCAGCATGCAGAATGGCCTGCCCAGCAGCTGCGACCGTAATTTAATAGTGGTCGCAGCAACTGTGGAAGACACACACAGAGATTCTATATAGAGACCATCATACCAATGGAAAGGCACTATTGATACTTACCATTTTGGCATATCTATACCTTCTCTCTCTCTCCATGTTACTCTCAGCATTGTAGGTTTAATATAAACCACATAAAATAGAGTTTAGGTGCTATTAACTGTTGGGTGGCTAAAATGAGAGTATAGAGAAGTCTACTCTCTCAAAGTATTGTAACGAGGTAATATACCTCTGAGAGCTTATTTGGTATTTTAATACCGCACATATTTCACTTGAGTTTTTGGAATACTGCACTAATAAGTTTATGCTTATAATTTTTACATGTCGCCATGTCGCTTTGTGAGATGATCTATTTATATTGTGAATATTAAAAGTTATATTTTATAAATAATTTTTGTAAAGCGTGCTCCAGGATAGACTCATTGGGGGTCATTCCAACCCGTTCGCACGCTGCTGTTTGTCGCAGCGGTGTGAACAGGTCGGTTCTGCGCATGTGCACTGGCCGCAATGCGCACGCGCGCCGTTGCCCAATGACGGTCGTCGCTGGGCAACGACAGAAATAACTACGAAAGCAATTGCTGCCGCGATCGCAAGACGAGTGACAGGTAGATGGCATTCCAGGACGTCAACTGACCGTTTTCTGGTAGTGGAGCAGCGAAAAATAATGACGAAAGCAATCTCTACCGCGATCACAAGAAGATTGACAGGCGGAAGGCATTCTGGGGCATCAACTGACCATTTTCTGGGAGTGGAGCAGTGATCGCAGGTGTGTCCAGGCATTTGGAGGACGGATGTTTGACGTCAATTCCGGGACCTTTATCGCTGGATCCATCGCACAGGGTAAGTAACTGCATGGCTAGTCTTGTTTTACACAAAACTTTTTTAGCATAGCAGGGCTGCACAAGCGATCGCAGCCTTGCTATGCTAAAATACACTCCCCCATAGGCGGCGTCTAGTTGATCGCACGAGCAGCAGAAAGTTGCTACGTGCGATCAACTCGGAATGACCCCCATAGTCTCTTTGTTGTCTTTACCATCTATGTAAATATTTCCTGTGTATACAACTGCAGGTGCAGCTAGGCTACGTATGCAGACGGTCAGCCACCATTTATCTCATCGGAGCAGCTACGTGTTATGTCTTGCAGCTGCCCCAAAAATGCCAACCCGCCACATTTTACCTGGGCCTCAACCGCAACGTTCCATCGCCGCACCACCACTTGCCCCACAAAGGCCTCTGTCTGTCAATCAGGCAGTGGCATTCGCAACCAATGCGTTGGCTAGTTGGGCACGTGCAGGATGGGACCTGCACATGTCCATTGCCGCTGGGAATGGGGTTATTGCGGACGCAGTGCATAAACACAGATGCTGGATTGGAGCCTGGGAATGGTTGCCATGCTGAAACTCAGGGGCAGATTGTCCTTAGTTCCCTCAAGGTAAGTTTCCCACTGGGCAGATGCACATGCTGTTTTGTTTGTTGACATGTGAGGGGTGGTGCTGTCACATTGATTACATGGTATATGTCTAGTGCTGCCCATGTGAGGCCACTTCTACAATTTTTTTTATTCTAGCACTACATAAATGTTAATAAATAAATAAATATATAGATGTTACAGTTGATAATTATAAAACCTCTTGGTGTCACTGGGCCTTTCAAACAGCTGTAAAAATTTTAAACAGATTGTAATACGAAAAGCTATATTTTTCATTTTTTCCCCAATTTGTTTTATGGTTTTCTGTGGGGGCTAATGTGTGTGTTTTCCTGTGGGGGCCAATGTGTTTTCTTTTTTTCTTGCGCAAAGTTTTTTTTATCTACGCTTGGGTCTGAGTTACACCGTTCATGCATGCACTGCAGTGGTTTTATTTACAGAGTCACTCGCACCAAGAATGTATTAGAAATGTGTTGGCCATTCCTGTGTGGTCACAGGGGTTTGGCTAATCAAACACAGATATAACGTAGTGTGGGTATGTTGGTGAAACTGGTTATATATAGAGACATTGAATTACTCAGATGGATGATCA
This sequence comes from Pseudophryne corroboree, assembly GCF_028390025.1. Lineage (NCBI taxonomy): Eukaryota > Metazoa > Chordata > Amphibia > Anura > Myobatrachidae > Pseudophryne > Pseudophryne corroboree. The sequence continues at coordinate 438,590,488 of NC_086448.1, read as the reverse complement.
CCTAGCATAGGGCTGGTGAAAGTTACAACGGTGCGACTGATAATGGCATCTAAAGACACACAAAACATTATTGAAGCATCTGTAGACACTGAAAGTGGGCATCTCTGTCCTTGCTGTTTAGATGTATGGATTTCAATACTGTGCATTATGATGCCACAGAGGTACTACTTAGATGTATAGATTTCAATGGATAATTATGTGACAGAGACTATCTTTACCATATGTATGTATGTATGTATGTATGTATGTATGTATATTAATGCAGGATGATGTAACAAAAGTACATTCTAGATGTATGAAAATCCATGAATTATGATGTCACAGAAGTAATATTTAAATGTATGGATTTCAATGAATTATGACATTTCAAGGTACTATCTAGATGTATGATGTATAATGCATTTTCATGACACAGAGGTACTATTTAGATGAATGGATTTCAATTAGAGATGAGCGGGTTCGGTTCCTCGGAATCCGAACCCCCCCGAACTTCATCCATTTTACACGGGTCCGAGGCATACTCGGATTCTCTCGTATGGCTCGGTTAACCCGAGCGCGCCCGAACGTCATCATCCCGCTGTCGGATTCTCGCGAGATTCAGATTCTATATAAGGAGCCGCGCGTCGCCACCATTTTTCATTGGAAATGATAGTGAGAGGACGTGGCTGGCGTCCTCTCACTTTGTTTCAGGGGGCTGCATATCTTTATTCTGGGGACCAGCAGTAGTATAGGAGGAGTACAGTGCAGAGTTTTGCTGACCAGTGACCACCAGTATTATACGTTGTCTGCCTGAAAAACGCTCCATATCTGTGCTCAGTGTGCTGCATATATCTGTGCTCACACTGCTTTATTGTGGGGACTGGGGACCAGCAGTATTATATAGGAGGAGCACAGTGCAGAGTTTTGCTAACCAGTGACCACCAGTATACGTTGTCTGCCTGAAAAATGCTCCATATCTGTGCTCAGTGTGCTGCATATATCTGTGCTCACACTGCTTTATTGTGGGGACTGGGGACCAGCAGTATTATATAGGAGGAGTACAGTGCAGAGTTTTGCTGACCAGGGACCACCAGTATACGTTGTCTGCCTGAAAAACGCTCCATATCTGTGCTCAGTGTGCTGCATATATCTGTGCTCACACTGCTTTATTGTGGGGACTGGGGAACAGCAGTATTATATAGGAGGAGTACAGTGCAGAGTTTTGCTGACCAGTGACCACCAGTATTATACGTTCTCTGCCTGAAAAACGCTCCATATCTGTGCTGCATTGTAGTATATAGTAGGAGTACAGTGCATAATTTTGCTGACCACCAGTATATAGTAGATAGGAGTACGGTACAGAAGGCCACTGCTCTACCTACCTCTGTGTCGTCAAGTATACTATCCATCCATACCTGTGGTGCATTTCAGTTTTGCACAGTTTGCTGACCACCAGTATATAATATATAGCAGTACGGTACAGTAGGCCACTGCTCTACATACCTCTGTGTTGTCAAGTATACTATCCATCCATACCTGTGGGGCATTTAAGTTTTGCACAGTTTACTGACCACCAGTATATAATATATAGCAGTACGGTACAGTAGGCCACTGCTCTACCTACCTCTGTGTCGTCAAGTATACCATCCATCCATACCTGTGGTGCATTTCAGTTGTGCGCAGTATATATAGTAGTAGGCCACTGCTATTGATACTGGCATATAATTACACACATTAAAAAATGGAGAACAAAAATGTGGAGGGTAAAATAGGGAAAGATCAAGATCCACTTCCACCTCGTGCTGAAGCTGCTGCCACTAGTCATGGCCGAGACAATGAAATGCCATCAACGTCGTCTGCCAAGGCCGATGCCCAATGTCATAGTAGAGAGCATGTAAAATCCAAAAAACAAAAGTTCAGTAAAATGACCCAAAAATCAAAATTAAAAGCGTCTGAGGAGAAGCGTAAAGTTGCCAATGTGCCATTTACGACACGGAGTGGCAAGGAACGACTGAGACCCTGGCCTATGTTCATGGCTAGTGGTTCAGCTTCACATGAGGATGGAAGCACTCATCCTCTCACTAGAAAACTGCAGTGCCACTCCTAGATGGGCCAGGTGTTTGTGTCAGCCACTTGGGTCACTTAGCTTAGTCACACAGCTACCTCATTGCGCCTCTTTTTTTCTTTGCTTCATGTGCTGTTTGGGGACTTTTTTTTGTAGTGCCATCCTATCTGACACTGCAGTGCCACTCCTAGATGGGCCAGGTGTTTGTGTCGGCCACTTGGGTCGCTTAGCTTAGTCACACAGCTACCTCATTGCGCCTCTTTTTTTCTTTGCATCATGTGCTGTTTGGGGACTTTTTTTTGTAGTGCCATCCTATCTGACACTGCAGTGCCACTCCTAGATGGGCCAGGTGTTTGTGTCGGCCACTTGGGTCGCTTAGCTTAGTCACACAGCTACCTCATTGCGCCTTTTTTTTTCTTTGATTCATGTGCTGTTTGGGGACTATTTTTTTGAAGTACCATCCTGTCTGACACTGCAGTGCCACTCCTAGATGGGCCAGGTGTTTGTGTCGGCCACTTGGGTCGCTTAGCTTAGTCATCCAGCGACCTCGGTGCAAATTTTAGGACTAAAAATAATATTGTGAGGTGTTCAGAATAGACTGAAAATGAGTGGAAATTATGGTTATTGAGGTTAATAATACTATGGGATCAAAATGACCCCCAAATTCTATGATTTAAGCTGTTTTTGAGGGTTTTTTTGTAAAAAAACACCCGAATCCAAAACACACCCGAATCCGACAAAAAATTTTCAGGGAGGTTTTGCCAAAACGCGTCCGAATCCAAAACACGGCCGCGGAACCGAATCCAAAACCAAAACACAAAACCCGAAAAATTTCCGGTGCACATCACTAATTTCAATGCATAAATATGTCACCCATTTCCTATTAATATGTTTGAATTTCAATTTATTTAGGTATCACAGCGGTATTATTTAGAGATACTACCTGTTCAACTCGTTCTTCACACGGGAGATTCTGATTTTCACGGTTGCATATATAAATGAGTGTTAAAAATGTGTTAAATCTATAGAGATTTAAATTTGAGATGTCTTAATGGAAGTAAATATTAATCCATGGTTCTTGGCGTTACCCAAGGAGCACCTGTGGCAGATAAGTAAAAAATAATCCATGGTTCTTGGCGTTACCCAAGGAGCACCTGTAGCAGATATGGTAAAAAGTGTCAAGACAATTTTTGTAGTTTATTACATTCTACCCATTGGAGTGCAATCCAAATTTTGATCTGATTGTCCATTTGGGTGTTATCATTCATGCAAAGCAAGCCATGTATCGGTAACAACATCATCATGTCCAGGGCATGATCTAGACCATGTTGTGCCCAGGGCAAAAGTTTCCTTTGACACCCCCCCACCCCCGAAACAGGTAAAACAGATCTAGTGTGTGCCTGAGGTGTGCATCAAAAAATAGGGGTGCCCCCTGTAGTTGTGCCCCCTGAAAATTATGCCCCCTAGTAGCGCCACTTACAAACGCAAAAAAACAACAACAAAACAATACTCATCAGCCCCGCTCCTGCTTCCCAAACGCTGCTGCCACTGCTGCTCCGTCTCTGGACGCCTGCTCCTATCTACGGGAGAGACATCATTAATGCTCTCCCATAGCACCGCACAGACACTAGAGGTCAATTATGACCTCTAGCATCTGACAATGGTGCCAGCTGCAGTGGACGTTTACACAGCTCATGGTGCTCACTGCAGCCGGGATGCAGGGTGCGGGTGGGCAGCATGCACCTGCATGGGGACTGTGGCTGCATCCCCAGGCCGCAGCACCCCGGGCACCCACCCAGCTTGCCCGCACCTAAAACCGCTCCTGATTATGTCAATCCTCTGTTCATCCCCTTGGAGGTTTATTAAAATTCTATTAATGTAGTTTTCCTATTTCCCACCTGAAGAATACCTATGCTATATTTCAGCTTCCTAACATATTGGGAAGTAAGAGAATTAGTGATACTGTAAGTCAGTGAGTGAGTGAGTGAGTGAGTGAGTGAGTGAGTGAGTGAGTGAGAGATATAGTAAAACATGTCAGGACCATTTTTGTATTTAATGAAATTCTACCCACTATAGATGTAATACACGTTTTGATCTGATTGTCCATTTGAGTATTATCGTTCATGCAACACAAGCCACGCATAGGTGATGATGTCATTATGTCAACCCCCTTTTTATCCCCTTAGTCGAGTATTATTGAAACTCTAATTATGTAGTTTTTCTTTTTCCCACATGAAGAATACCTATGTTAAATTTCAGCTTCCTAACATATCAGAAAGTAAGAGAATTAGCGATGAGTCAGTCAATGAGTAAGTAAGGGGTCTATTCGTGAAGCAGTGAGAAGACTGGAGAAGTGAGCCTGAAGAGAAGTTGCCCTTGGCAACCAATCAGCTGCTACATATCATTTTATAGAATGCACTGTATAAATATTACATCAACACTGATTGGTTGCTATGGGCAACTTCTCCTCAGGCTCACTTCTCCAGTCTTCTCACTGCTTCATGAATAGACCCCTTACTTACTCATTGACTGACTCATCGCTAATGAACAGTCCTGAGTGAGTGATATGGTAAAAAGTGACAGGACGAATATTGTAGTTTATTACATTCTGCCCACTGGAGGTGCAATCCAAATTTTGATCTGATTGTCCATTTGGGCGTTATCGTTCATGCAAAGCAAGCCACATATCGTTAATGATGTCATTATGTCAACCCTCTGTTCATCCCCTTAAAGGAGGTTTATTACATTTCTAATTACATAGTTTTCCCATTTTCTCACCTGAAGAACACCTACATTAAATTTTAGCTTCCTAACATATTGGGAAGTAAGAGAATTAGTGATCGGTCAATCAGTCAGTCAGTTAGTGAGGGCTTTCACATTTATATCTATATCTATCTATCTATCTATCTATCTATCTATCTATCTATCTATCTATCTATATATCTATATATATATCTATATATATATATATATATATATATATATATATATACAGGTTGAGTCTCCCTTATCCAAAATGCTTGGGACCAGAGGTATTTTGGATATCGGATTTTTCCGTATTTTGGAATAATTGCATACCATAAGGAGATATCATGGTGATGGGACCTAAATCTAAGCACAGAATGCATTTATGTTACATATACATCTAATACACACAGCCTGAAGGTAATTTTAGCCAATATTTTTTATAACTTTGTGCATTAAACAAAGTGTGTGTACATTCACACAATTCATTTATGTTTCATATACACCTTATATACACAGCCTGAAGGTCATTTAATACAATATTATTAATAACTTTGTGTATTAAACAAAGTTTGTGTACATTGAGCCATCAGAAAACAAAGGTTTCACTATCTCACTCTCACTCAAAAAAGTCCGTATTTCGGAATATTCCGTATTTCGGAATATATGGATATGGGATACTCAACCTGTATATATATATTTAATTCTACACACTGGAGGTGCATTTCAAATTTTGATCCAATTGTCCGTTTGAGTGTTATGGTTCACGCAATGCAAGCCACACATCGGTAATAATGTCATTATGTCGACTCCCTCTTCATCCCCTTAGGGGAAGTTTATTAAATTCTAATTACGTAGTTTTCCTACTTCCCACCTGAAGAATACCTATGTTAAATTTCAGATTCTTAACATATTGGGAAGCAAGAGAATTAAGGGTCTATTTACTAAGCCATCGACATCAGTTTAAGGAAACATAGATATAAGGGTTCAACCAAAACATTTAACTTTAGGAAGGCTGATTTCAGTATGCTGAGATGTGCACTTAACGACATTGAGTGGGAGGTTTAGTTTCATAGCAAAAATACTTCAGAAATGTGGGATGCTTTAAAAGGCAAATTTATTCCCATGGGCAGTAAACGTAGGAGTACTAAACTCAAACCGATGTGGCTTAACAAGAAGGTCAAGGCAGAAATGGATAAAAAGAAACGTGCTTTCAAAGCATTTAAATCTAATGGAAATGAGTCATTCCAGTATTACAAGGAATGCAATAAAAATGCAAAAAAGCAATAAGAGCAGCTAAAATGGAAAATGAAAAGCAAATTGCAATTAAGAGTAAAACCAATCCTAAAAAGTTTTTTAAATACATAAATAGTAAAAAGGTTAAAAAAGGAGAACATAGGTCCAATAAAAGATGAATTTGGAGTATTGATAAATGATGATGGAATAAAAGCGGAAATACTGAACAAATTTTTTCATCAGTGTTCACCAGAGAAGAACTGATGGTGGGAGTAGTGCATAACGATAGTGACAGTAATGATTCATGAATAGATACTTGTTTAAGTGAAGAAGTAGTCCAGGAGAGACTAAGCAAAATTAGGATTAATAAATCACCTGGTCCTGATGGACTTCACCTGAGGGTTCTTATGGAGCTTAGGTCACAACTAGCAAGACACCTATACTTGATTTTAAATAGTTCAATTAGATCAGGCATGGTACTGAAGGATTGGCATATAGCTGAGGTAGTGCCATTATTTAAAAAGGGATCCAAAAATCATCCGGGTAACTACAGACCGGTTCATTTGATGTCTATAGTGGGGAAAATATTGGAAGGAATTCTAAGGGATAGCACACAGCAGTAGCTACAGTCCGCTAAGATTATTAGCAAGAATCAACATGGGTTTGTGAGGGACAGATCAGGTCAAACTAACTTAATTAGCTTCTACGAGGAAGTGAGCGATTATCTTGACCAGGGAAAAGCAGTGGATGTGGTCTACTTAGATTTTGCTAAAACCTTCGATACAGGGCCTCACAAGAGACTGATCATCAAATTAAAGGAGCTTGGCCTAGGAAAAACTGTTTGTACATGGATAAGTAACTGGCTGGATAACAGGGTACAGCGAGTAGTGGTCAACGGGAAGTCCTCAAGCTGGACCCCAGTAGTCAGCGGAATACCACAAGGGTCTGTACTCTGGCCACTACTGTTCAACATATTTATGAATGACCTAGAAATAGGCAAAAAAAAGGGGAATAACCACATGCGCTGCCAATGATGTATATGCAGCCAACCACTAAACACAGGAACCTTCACAAATAATTCCACAGAAATTGATTGAACAGAATTGGAAAGTGATCGGCGCAAAACACCATATAAAGTATACAGAATGTCCTTACATCTAATAAAAACAAGAGATTCCCCTTGTAGTCCTTCACTGGAGTGTTTGCAGGTGTCCTCTTATAGCGCCCTCCAAAACGTGTGATCTCTTATCTCAAAAAAGAAAACAAATCATCGGGCAGACCAATTGGACAAAGGGGACAATGAATTTATTTGCACAGAACACTCACAATGTTTTTAAAAAATTATAGCATATATCCACAACACAACAGGGTGGGTGTCAAGGGGTGCTGGCAGCTGGAGTCAAATTACCCTCCCAGAAAGAACACTGGAGATTCCGGACTTCTGCAGCATATCGGAAGGAAAGAATCAGCCAAGGAAGACAGCTCCACCTCTCCACACCTGGCACCACTAGCTTGACGCGTTTCGGACGTTAGAGTCCTTCATAAGAAGCATAGTGGTGGGTACCTAGAGTAGGTTATTTATACCCCCAAACATTAAGCCTAATTGTCCAGAACAAACAGATTTAGCTCCTGCCAAAACGCGGCATTTTCTGCCGTGACCGGAAGTCCTCGTCATTAGCCGCGACCGGAAGTCGTCTCTCCCGGCGGCGGAAGTCTCTATGCGTTCCAGCGGAGGCAGACAGGAAGTGGTTTATGCGGTTCACCTCCGCAAATTCAGCTGGATCGTCACTTAGTGTCTTTTACTCCAGATCGGTCAGCAGTTAAAACCAAGTCCATATAAGATCCATAGAATAAAAACATTAAGAAAACAACAATTACAATAAATAGAGCAATTATAGAGTCATAATAGCACCAAAAAATTCCATAGCAGCAAATTCAAAAGGAAACAGGGGAATATAGTCTAAAAAATGTACTTAATTTTTATTGTTTTTAAAAATTAAGTACATTTTTTGCTTTTATGACTCTATAATTGCTCTATTTATTGTAATTGTTGTTTTCTTAATGTTTTTATTCTATGGATCTTATATGGACTTGGTTTTAACTGCTGACCAATCTGGAGAAAAAGAGACTAAGTGACGATCCAGCTGAATTTGCGGAGGTGAACCACATAAACCGCTTCCTGTCTGCCTCCGCTGGAACGCATAGAGACTTCCGCCCCCGGGAGTGACGACTTCCGGTCGCGGCTAATGACGAGGACTTCCGGTCGCGGCAGAAAACGCTGCGTTTTGGCGGGAGCTAAATCTGTTTGTTCTGGACAATTAGGCTTAATGTTTGGGGGTATAAATACCCTACTCTAGGTACCCACCACTATGCTTCTGATGAAGGACTCTAACGTCCGAAACGCGTCAAGCTAGTGGTGCCCGGTGTGGAGAGGTGGAGCTGTCTTCCTTGGATGATTCTTTCCTTCCGATACGCTGCAGAAGTCCGGAATCTCCAGTGTTCTTTCTGGGAGGGTAATTTGACTCCAGCTGCCAACACCCCTTGACACCCACCCTGTTGTGTTGTGGATATATGCTATAATTTTTTTAAAAACATTGTGAGTGTTCTGTGCAAATAAATTCATTGTCCCCTTTGTCCAATTGGTCTGCCCGATGATTTGTTTTCTTTTTTGAGATAAGAGATCACACGTTTTGGAGGGTGCTATAAGAAGACACCTGCAAACACTCCAGTGAAGGACTACAAGGGGATTCTCTTGTTTTTATTAGATGTAAGGACATTCTGTATACTTTATATGGTGTTTTGCGCCGATCACTTTCCAATTCTGTTCAATCTAGAAATAGGCGAAGCCACAGTGTCAATCTTTGCAGATGATACTAAACTGTGTAGGGTAATTAATTCAGAAATAGATGTAGAGTGTCTGCAGAATGATTTATCTAAACTTGAAGTCTGGGCGTCTAAATGGGGAATGAGGTTCAATATAGAAAAATGCAAGGTTATGCATTTCAGGACTAAAAAGAAACTTGCATTCTACATATTAAATGGGGAAAATCTAGGGGTAACAGTATTGGAAAAAGATTTGGGGGTACTCATTGATAATAGGTTTAATAACCGTATACAGTGTCAATGCGCAGTAAAGAAGGCAAGTGAGGTGCTAGCGTGCATAAAACAGGGAATTGAGACAAGGGACTCAGATGTAATCCTGCCGCTCTATAAAGCATTGGTACATCCGCACCTGGAATATTGTGTTCAGTTTTGGGCACCACTGTATAAAAAGATATTTGTGAACCCAAAAGGGTTCAAAGGCGAGCTACTAAATTGATTAAAGAGCTAGAGGGACTGGATTACGAGGAAAGGCTTACTACAGTAGGTTGAATATTTATACACTGGAAAAGAGGCGTCTAAGAGGAGACATTATTAACATCTTCAAATATGTAGAGGGACATTACAAAGAGTTATCAGAGGAATTACTTATTAAAAGAACTCTGTTTAGGACACATGGGCACTCGCTGAGGCTGGAGGAGAGGAAATTCCGTATGCAACGGAGGAAAGGGTTCTTCACTGTTAGGGCAATAAGGATTTGGAATTCCCTGCCAGTGAATGTGGTAAAGGCGGACTCTGTAAATGCATTTAAAAACGGATTGGATAAATTTTTGATTGAAAAATATATCCAAGGTTATAACATTTAAAATACTGACATCGATAATCCAGGTGTAACATGTTTGATAGTTGTTAACTAGTCATAAAACATTACTTCAGCAGGTACATTATAATCAACTCAACTTAATACAGGTTGAATACGATGGACATTTTGCCTCTATTGAACCTCAATTACTATGTTACTATGTATGTAAGCCTTGGATGGAGATAAAATGGACAGAGATAAAGTACCAGCCAATCAGCTCCTGGCTGTCATTTTTCAAACAAAGCCTGTAACATGGTAGTTAGGAGCTAATGATGTCATTATGTGAACCCCCTGTTCATCCCCTTAGAGGAGGTTTATTATAATTATAATTCTAATTACGTTGTTTTCCTCTTTCCCACATGAAGAATACCTATGTTCAATTTTAGCTACCTAACATATTGGGAAGTAATAGAATTAGTGAGGAGTCAGTGAGTCAGTGAGTGAGTGAGTGAGTGAGTGAGTCAGTGAGTGAGTGAGTGAGTGAGTGAGTGAGTGAGGTCTTTCACATTTATGAATATAATATATATACACATTATGCTGTCACTGTTTAGATGTTTGGATATTTATGCATTATGATATCACAATGTCACAGAGGTACTATTGAGATATTTGGATATTAATGCATTATGATTTCCCAGAGGTATTATTTAGATGTATGGATTTCAATGCATTATGTTATCACCAAGGTACTATATAGATGTATGGTATTCACAGAATTGTGAAGTCACAAAGGTGTTATTTAGATGTTTGGATATTTACAATTGTGATGTCACAGAAGTACTATCTAGATGTATGGATTACAATCTATTATGATGTCACAAAGGTACTATCTAGATGTAAATTATTCAAAGCATTGGTACATAGGTACAAATTAGATTTTTGGACATTATTCAATATAATGTTACAGAGGTACTATTTAGCTGTTTGAATATTAATCCATGATCATGTCACAGAGGAACTTTTTAGATGAATTACAATGCATTATGATGTCACAGTGGTTCTATCTAGATGCATTTATTTCAATGTATTAAGATGTCACATAGGTACTGTTTAAATGTATGGACATTAATGCTTTGTTATGTCACATAGGTACTCTTTAGACGTCAATGTTATGTCACAGAGGTACTATGTAGATGTTTGGATAGTAATATATTATGATTTCACAGAAGTACTACTTAGATATATGGATTTGAATGCATTATTATGTCACAGAGTTACTATCAAGAATTAAGGTATTCAATGCATTGTGATGACACAGAGGTACTGTTTAGATGTATAGATTTAAATGCATTATGATGTCACAGGGGTACTATTTTGAAGTTTGAATTTCAATTCAATATGTTGTCACACATGTACTATAGAGTTGTTTGGATTTAATTGCAGTATGAAGTCACAGAGGTACCATATAGTTATATGATATTCAATGCACTGACGCAGAGGTACTATTTATATGAATGGATTTAAATTCATAATGATGTCACGTATTTACTATTAAGATCAGAGCCGTAACTAGACTTTTTGGTGCCCTGTGCCAGAAAGAGAATGGCAGTTTTAAAAACTAGGCCCCAAAGAGCACATATTGCAAAGAAAAAGAGAGGTACAAGATGGAATTGTCCTTATGTGTGTGTGTGTGAATATTTTGTGGCAGATGCCTTATTTTTGTTTTTCACAGCTCCTACTTACACGCATGTGAGCATACCTGTGTGTCCCAGTTACGCACGTGAGCATAGCTGTGTGTCTTTATTTTATTATATTTCATTTTTAAATAAGGCAACCCCTTAGATGTTTTAGCAGCACCTCCTGAGCCCCCACAGCAGTCCCGGATGGGGCAAGTTTTGTTTTGGTGGGTTCAGTACATTACTAAAGCAAGACTGTGCAGTGATTTTTTGTTATTAACTCCCTGCCCTAGTGGAGCTTACCACTCTACAGTCAAAAATCATTTCATACTATAAGTAGGACTATGGGAGGAAGCAATGCTAACCTCTGTGCCCACAGCATGCCTCGGACTGGCAAGCCAGACATCTTCCTGGCTGTAAGCCACCATGAGACTCCATACTCATCCTTATTCTGTAACTGTTTGTGCCTCACAGGTGCTTCTGGTCCATCTAGTGCTGCAGTGCAATGGAAAGCTGATGCAATGCAAGATCACTGAAACTCTATTCTTCTAACAACGTGAGGTCTTGCGATAACCCTATGCAGCCTTTAGGAAAAGAACCATACAACAAATGCGCATCTTGTCAATAAATAAACCCAAAATGTGGAACATCAATAATAAATCAAAATTAAGGTTGACTATTTGGAGCCATTCATTTTATTGAGTCCCTAACATGAAATAATTGAGAAGAACCTCTCTCTAATGCTCCGGCAGAAAATCTCACTTTTACCTCTCTGGCAGTTGCATTGGTTTATGATTCTGTCTCTTCTGAGTCACACTGACTTTGGCCACAAATGTGGTCTTATTGGAAAACACTTTGTCAAAATTGCAATTTCCATTTCCACCTTTGCGGCGATGTTTTCACAAATATGTTTGTAATGTTAACTCTTGTTTTCATATTCTGCTCTAGGTTTTCCTTTAAACCTAGGATCAAGTACAGCAGCACCCCTGGAATTATACAGCAGCACCCCTGGACTTATACAGCATAGGCACAACCCCTGGAGAATTACACAGCACAGCAGACAGGCAACAGCACACCTGGACTTAAACGGCAGTGGGGCAGCACCCCTGGACTGATAGGGCATAGGGGCAGCACCCCATATAGGGCAGCACCCCTGGAATGATGTGGCAAAGAAAAGACGTGCAAGATGGAATTATTTTCCCACCCACCCTTTTGGACATGCACACTTTAACAAACCAATCATTTCAGCAACAGGGTGTGCCACACGACTGTGGCTGAAATTATTTGTGTGATTGGGCCAGTGGCAAACGCAGGATTTCTAGAGGGGGGTTTCCAAATGCAATCCACAATCTCCCACTCTGCAGAACATTGGAGCAAATACGGGAGTCTAGGTGAGTGGTATAAGAACCTAATAACGACCCTGGACATACTTGTAAACATTGGTCTTTTTATATACTGTATAGTGTACGGAATGCCGTATTAATAATTAACACTGTAGGTGGTCTACAGCATAGGTTCTCAAACTCGGTCCTCAGGAGCTCACACAGTGCATGTTTTGCAGGTCTCCTCACAGAATCACAAGTGAAATAATAAGCTGCACCTGTGGGCCTTTTAAAATGTGTCAGTGAGTAATTAATACACCTGTGCCCCTGCTGGGTTACCTGCAAAACATGCACTGTGTGGGCTCCTGAGGACCGAGTTTGAGAACCTATGGTCTACAGTATAGGCTGGATCAACCATATTTAAATAATATAAATAAGGTCAGGAATAGGTTAAACATACTATAATAAAAAAAATTATCCCACATCATGGCAAGGCTCCTGTCTTTTCTTCCTGGTAGCTAGTCTCTGGTCCAGTGCACTAATTGAGGACTCAGATCCACACAAACAGCAAACTTGGCAGAAGAAGATGCTACCACTAGGCATGTGCAGCAGCTATGCTGTGTCCCTTAAATGGAATTATGTGGCAACAGCTCTAGTAATCGTATTATATACCATTGCTATTGTTATACTTTGAGCCACTTGCCAAGGGGAGGGGGGTTTCCAGACAAACGGAAACCCCCCTTCGTTTGCCTATATATTGGGCCCCCACCAAAAAAGAAGCAATTAATCTCTCCTTGCACAAACTGGTTCTACAGAGGCAAAATGTCATCCTCATCCTCAGATTTCCCCCCTTCAGTGTTTACATTCTCATCCTCACAGAGAAATAATATTCAAACAAACCATGTGATTTAGGTGTCAGTGGACTGCTTACGCTATTGTTATGTTCAAACATACTCGGAACCCGAGAGACAGGGTGGCTATAGATGCGCTCCAAGTACGGAAACGTGATGCTGCAGTTCGAGCTGAGATTTTCAGCAACCCCTATCAGAAAAACGCTGACTCTGTTGTCCCTCCATAGTGGTCAGTCAACGCCTGCGAGACTATGGTTTCTTGGGCCCACGGCAGCCACGTTTGAATGGGCGGATTAGGTCTGCCCGAACTCCAGTGCTCCCTAGTCTTAGTTGGTGACAAGATGTTAACCGAGATAGAGAGAGAACAAGGGGAAAACTAAGACAGACACAAAAGAGAATGGGGAAACCACTGAAAACCAATAAATTAATTTATGTGCGGCCGCCAAGAAAAACCGTAGCTAAAGTAATGCTGCCCAAATGCCAGATATGAACACGTCATAGTTCAGCAAGGACAACAGTAGCAGAGCCTCTGAAAAATAAAAAAACATAAGCAAGAAGATTAGAATTATACGGCTTAAGCCATAAGGTGTGGCAGAGCCGCTTCTCACGACACAGGAAAAAGTGCATGCATAAGGAACAGGACCCCAAGGCTGAGGATTCAGGATCACTGGACAGGAAGGCTGGAACAGATTCCCAGGACCAGGCTCCAGAAACCGGGACACAGGATACAGGAACAGACTGGCTGCAAGCAGCAAAACTCCAGAGGCAGGTTACAAACTCCACAGGAAGCTATCACCAGCGGGGATGGACTGTTGTGGCTCTCATAAAAAGGCCCTTGAGACCAATGAGAGGAGATCCAGCAGCCCAGCCCCCCAGACCTTGATTATCCCAGCTGTCCCTAGGCGCGTGGCGCACAGCGTCCCAGTTGCTTAATAACCGCCGAGATTGCTGTGCAGAGCGGCTGCCTGCCATCCCTGGTTGCCATGCATCCAGCCAGGGATGGGGAGCCTAGGGCGGAAATGATGCGCCTGCCCTGCTGCCTAGCAATGGCCGGGAGATGGCGCATCCCACTACGACCAAGAAACCCGGGTTTATGAGGAAATTCCCAAAAAAAGGGCTTTTTTTTTACGCTTAGGGGCATGCAAATCCTTGTCCCACACCCAAAATCTTTCCTCTGGCCCATACCCCTTCCAGTGGACCAGAAAACAGAGCTGACCATGGGAAAACTTACAATCCAAAACCTTTTCCACAATAAATTCCTGTTGGCCCTGAATATCCACAGGAGATCTACCCCGGATACTTCTCCAAGGGAATTTCCTGGAAAAGACAAATGGCTTAAACAAAGAACAATGGAAGGTGTTAGAAGTCTTAAGAGATTTAGGCAACTGTAGCTGAAAGGCAACCGGATTGACCTGTTTGATAATAACAAATGGCCCGATGAATCTGGGTCCCAACTTAGCCGATAGTTGTCGAAGTTTGATGTTACGGGTTGACAACCAAACCTTGTCTCCCACCTTAAAGGTGCACGGATGTCAGAACCTGTATGAAAAAAAATTCTCCCGAAAAGCAGCTTTCTTAAGAGCAAGGTGTACCTTCTTCCAAATAGCTCTGAGGCGGAAAGTTAAGGCCAAGGAAGAAGGTGAACAATTAGGAGTAAAGGAACTGGCTCTAGGATGAAAGCCCAGGACCGAAAAGAACGGAGACACCTTGGTGGATGAATGACAAGTGTTATTGTAGGCAAACTCGGCCAGGGGAAGATAATCCGACCAATCGTTCTGAAGCTTGGCAGTATAAAAACGCAGATACTGCTTCAGCGATTGGTTCACACGCTCCGTCTCCTCGTTGGACTGGGGAATGGTATCCTGAAGTTAAACTGAGTTTCATGTTTAAGGAGGCACAAAAGAGCTTCCAGAAACGGGCAATAAACTGCGGTCCCCGGTCCAAGACCATATCCACGGGTAATCCATGGAGCCTGAAAACATGGCGGAGGAACAGGACTGTCAAAACGTGAGCGGACGGCAATCGGGGTAAAGCAATGAAATGGGCTATCTTGCTAAAACGATCTACGACCACCCAGATCACCTGAAAACCAGAAGAGAGTGGAAGATCCACCACGAAATCCATGGAAATGTGTGACCATGGCCTGACTGGAATAGCTAAGGCATGAGCTTCCCAACGGGCAGAGACCAGGGCACCTTGTGCCTAGCAAAATCTTGGCAAGAGAGAACAAACTCCCTAACATTCTTAAAAAGATTAGGCCACCACACCGAGCGAGAGAGTAATTCCAACGTTTTAGCAACACCAAAGGGAAGGGGGCCCTAATTTGCACACCTTAATTAGGTAATGAGGTGCTACTCTGCTTGAGACTTAATACATTGTACAGAGGGAAAGAGTAGCAGGTGCATTATCTCACACTAGCTCAACCTGTGATAACCAGAGGCGTTTAGCATATTCCTGGCCAGGGCTATGAGCTTACCCACCGCATCAAGGTAGCCTCTCATTGGGTGTACTGTCAAAGTCGAAAAATATTGTAATGCATATACCCTGTACTAACCCCATGCACATGCCCGCTGCTCGTGCACTCAGTCCGCCGTGCGTGCACATATCCGCAATTTGCGTAGGATCGCTCTTGCGATCATGCGCGTGATATGGGTATTTACGGCGGAGTTTGTGAGCGCGTAGAGGGTTATTAGAACATTACATATTTAACCCAAATAGTGCATTTTGTACCCATAGTTCCCCTACACCACATCAGCGAGTATCAATAGTTTAAACAGTTCCAGGACTAAGGGATTCGCATTTGCATGATAGGAAGGGTCAGATACAGGTTGGAAGGTGATGTCTAGTATCCAGCTGTAGGGTATTTTAAGGGTAACATTCCGGTGTTGGTTAGAGAAAGATCGCATGTTCGAGCATATAGTTATGTGCAGAAGTAGAATATAGATATTAACTGTATTTACTGTATATTATGTATGCGGCGGGAATCCAGAGGATACCACCCACAAGAGCAGTTGGGGAAAGACATCGCCCATCTATTCAAATCAACCTATGACCTCTCCTGTAATGAAAAGACACATCTCTGTATCTAATGGACAATGAGATTACAGTGACCATTGTATTGTGTATGTAAGTTGTGTATAAAAAGCCCATTGTTGCCTGGCCGGTCAGAAGACTCTGAACGTTATCTATCTGACTAGTGGAGGACCGGCCGGGTTGCGCTTGCGAACATTCTCACGTATGTACATTCTCTGTAGCCATTATTCTGTTTAGATTTATCTTGTTAGCCTGTAGTGTATGATTTGTACTGTTTTACCTTTTGAAATAATCCACAGTGGCCTTAGAACCCTGTGGTTTGAACTACAAATCAGTGTTGTGTCCTCACTTTCCTGCAAGGGTTTAAAAGCATATTTATCTGTATAAAGTGTATAAGTATTGATAAGGTGTACGCACTGCGGGTACTTTATACCGTCAGCGCTACTTAAGGTTTAAGGTATAACATTGTTGCAGTACTTTGTTGCTAAGGGTTTAAAGTGTAATCATATCATTGCATTGTATCACTATCAAGGTTTAAATGTTATCAATTGTGTGTGCGCACGCTGAGCGTACTCTGTACACTCAGCGCGGAGTGTTTACGCCAAGTACGTACCACGTGCGGGACTCTGTACGCATATAGCGTACAAAGTGCGTAGCACGTGTATTCAGTCTAGCGGCCATAGCGGCTCCACGGTAATAGTGTATCTAGAGGTATAGGTTTACGGTCTTAGATAATATCGACATTATCAATTGGGAGCTCGTCCGGTTCTTCCTCATACCCGCAGCCTAGCAGGTTTACGCAGACTTTATCTATTAGCAAAGGGCGGAAAGGTATCCCCCGTAAGCCTTCTCTTGGTGGGTGGATACACTAGTGCTGATTAGATAAGCATCTGCCCTGCATGGTTTGAAGGGATGCTGGAGGGATCCGTAAGGTAAGAACGCAAAAGTTTTTTTTTAAATCTGCAAATTTCTGTTTGGTGCCAAATGCGCACACAACACACACATACACCTGTATTTTGTACTTTGCATATCTGCTCGCATTATTGCCATAAGCATTGATTACTAGATTCATTTTGACCTGTACTGAGAAAATTTGTTGCTATTTAGTTAAAATATAGAGTTAATAGTTAAGGAAGTAAGTGTAAGACGCACACGCAGCCTGGCCTAGTTGTAAAGGTTTATATAGTAGAAACTGTGTGTTGTGTTAAGTGAGCGATTATAGTTAAATATCGCTTACATTTATAGAAGTGTGGGATTTGTAGTACTGCGGACGTACGGCCTTTGTACACGTGTCTCGGACAGAGTACGGGACTGCGTACGCAACATAAAGACGTACGCACGTGGCGTGTTCACGCAATGTGCGTAAAAGTACGACCGCTAAGTACAAATCACACAATAGCATTGTTTTAGTTTAGGCGAGAGACGGTAGCCACGCGATAATAGCACAAATTGATCAGTTTACAATATTTAGTTTAAAAACCTTTTTTTACTGTATCACCTCTGGAACTAAGGCTGTTTTATCTGAATGAAAGTTAATTTTCTGTACAGAAAAACCAAAGTGTATATGAGTGAACGAGCGTGAGTGTGCAAACAATAAAGGTTTTGTGGACCCAGGGAATTCGGGATCCCGTAGGAGACCACACCAGGTGAGTGGACACTTGGTGGCGTGAGAGTGGCTTGCTCACGTTAACATTGATTAAGGTACAAAGGAGCAAAGTAGTAGATATCGCAGACCAAAGGTCAGTGAAGGTATAGAGTACCGCAGACCAAAGGTCAGCGAGGTTTTTGTTTAGAGAGCGCAGCCCAGGTGGTTGGTGTAGAACCCATATAGGCCCGTTCAGATACGCTCCGGCTGAGGTTTCGCAGCCTGAAAAACTATTCCATTGGTCGTATGGCGGATAAGTAACAGTTACCTATATGCTGTGCGATTGGACCGCGCTTCCGTGGGTGCAAAACTTAGCTCAACGTGATACCCTTTTACGAGCTTTGTGTAAAATCGCAGGATCATTAGCGCTGGGTGTAGCACACGCAACGTGATTTGTGTAAAAAGTTTTTTGTTTTAAGGGAGTTTTCGCTGGTCACTCAGGAAATCTCCAACGACCAATATTTACTGGGAAGGGTAAGTCACTCCCATATACTTTCAGTAAATAGAGGTTACACAGGGGCCCTAAGTTGGGTACGTACCGGCGCTGACGACAGTGTTTAGGTGTATTGGCCAACGTGGGCGTGAGTGGGTGAGAGCACTCGGAGGACTTCACCGTTGCCTTATTTTGAGTATTTTGATTTTTTGTAGGAATTAGCTGAGAAGGCAATACCGGCAAAAGATGGGGGCCAGTTGCTCAAGTAAGGGACGATCAACCAGGGTTCAGGTTGATATTCCGCGGCCCAAGGGGTCGGCGAGGTACATAATGTGTGAGAAATATGGATCACACGCAGAGGTTTTATGCAATGAATGGGAACGTATGACTGCGGAAGATAGGGAACCATTCCCTAAGGTAGGCAGTTTTAATCCAGAGGTGTTGCAGAATTTAAGGATTAGGATATGTCTGTTAAAATCCCGAAAACAAAGGATCAGACACGCAAACTGTTTACATTTATGGCAACAAGAGAGTGATATGCATAGGGTACTAGCTCACGCAGCCGGTTCCAACCCTAGCAGGAAACTGATAGCAACCGCACCACCACCACTGTATATTACAGGGGAGAAAGTGGCTACAGACAATGGCATACTAATATATGATAAGAGTGAACTTGATAAATGTATTAATGCTAACCCGTGCAAGTTGTATCCCATCTTAAACTTCCCTCAGGACTGCGACCAAGAAGATGAGCCCAGCTCAATATCGGCACTCTCTCTAGCAGCCACCATACAAGACACACAAGTGGGCACGGCCCAACCAGTAAGAACAGTAGCAAAGGGCCCTAGCGGAGGGACAGGTGAGGTCGTGTCCACAGGTAAGTATGGTACAGTACATTATGCAGAGACAATTGCACCTCACATTGTAGAAGCAACTCAGAATGATGTAATTGAACTAAATCCTGTCAGGGTGATCGCAGTCCCCAATGGGAAGACTGACGCTCAGGGAATCACTCCCGTCAGGAACACTGCTATGCATTGTCCTTGGTCCCGGACAGAATTGAGGACAATTATGTCTGAATTTCCCGATCCCAGAAAGGATCTAGCCGCATGTCAGAGGTTTATCAGAGAATTAAGTAACGCCACCGAACCCACAAACAAAGATTGGCGGACAGTGCTACGGGCATGTTTGCCCTCCAATATTGACCCTGCGAAATTCATTGCTGATTGTAAATTAGACGCAGAAGTACCTCTCACTGATGAGTACACTCAGGAGAATGTACGACAGATCAATCTGCAGGTAGGAGTATATTTCTGTACTGTTGTGAAGTGGAATAAAATCTTTTCCATAAGACAAAAAGAAGGTGAAGCTGCTTCTGAATATTTCCATCAAGCACTGCAGGAAATGGCTAGATACACTGGGGTCGAGATCATTAAGGAAAATGTACATCATAGAGAGGTAGCTGTGTCCGTATTAATGGACGGCTTGAAAGAAACGTTGAGAACAAGGGTACAAACCACTCAACCTAACTGGAGAGGTATTTCGGTGGCTGCATTAAGAGAGTCCGCTATCGAGCACGATCGGTACATCATTAAGCACAGGGAGTCACAGGGGGATAAGCTGATGACCGTAAGTATCAAATCCCTGACAACTAAGCCACATCAGCCAAAACCCCAGACCCCTGATGGTAAGTCGTATGTAGTAAAATGTTATAATTGCCAGAGGGAAGGATATTACGCACGGAACTGTAATTATAAAGACACACATAAGGTATATCGACCCCCTAGATCAGAACATGACTCACAGCATAACACACGTAATTGGGTTCAGGGATCGCATAGGAGGAATTATGAGCCACACGCAGGGGAAACAAGGAGATACCCACCTAGGAGGGACTGGCAGACCTCTGGATATTCTCAGCTACCCCCCTCACATATTGTAGCTGCCAGCGTGCTGCGGGAGGCTCACAACATACAATAGGGGTTAGGCCACACCTGTAGTTTGCAGCCAGTGAAGTTGATTGCTAGCCTTGGAAATGAACCCGAGGTTACAGTTGATGTAGCTGGTAGATCACTACCTTTCCTTGTAGATACAGGAGCGGCCAGGTCAGTGTTAAATTCAACGGTAGGTATGAAAACCACGGGTAAAACAATTTCAGCAATGGGGGTAACAGGAGTAGTGCAACACTACCCTTTAAGTAGACCAGCAGAGATTACGATAGGGCCTTTGCAGACCAAGCACTCCTTTTTGCTAGCTGCATCGGCTCCGACTAATCTACTTGGGAGAGATTTATTGTGTAAGATGAGGTGTGTCATATATTGTACTCCTGAGGGTGTCTTCTTAGATATACCCGAGAATCACGTTCAGGAAGTGCAGGATATGTTAGACACCCCACAAAGGTTAATGCCACACTCTGCTGTTATAGACAGGTGTCCATCCAAGGTAGAGGAAATTATCTCCCAGATACCGGAATCCCTCTGGACCAAAGATGGACAAGACACTGGATTAATGACAAATGTAGATCCTGTAGTAGTGCAAGTAAAAGATGGTAGGATAGCTCCAAACATCCCACAGTATCCTCTGAAGCCAGAGGTGGAATTAGGAGTGTACCCAGTCATAGAGCGCTTGCTACAACAGGGCATCCTAGTTAGGACGTCCAGCACTGCCAATAGTCCCATATTCCCTGTGAAAAAGAGTGGGGGGAGTGGTTACAGGCTAGTGCAGGATCTAAGGGGGATAAACAAGATAATTGAGAGCCAATTCCCCGTAGTGCCAAATCCAGCTGTCATCCTCATGCAATTTTCCCTTACTGCAAAATTTTTCACTGTCATTGACCTCTGTTCTGCTTTCTTTTCTGTCCCTCTGCACCCTGACAGCCAATATTTGTTTGCATTTACATACAGGGGAGTACAGTACACCTGCACTCGCCTACCCCAAGGTTTCATTGACAGCCCAAGTATTTTCTCCCAGGCTTTGCATGACTGTTTACAATCCTTTCAACCTGAGAGCGGATCAGTATTAATACAGTATGTAGATGACTTACTGCTGTGATCAGATTCACTTGAGTCGTCCTTGAAAGACACGAAACAGCTTCTGTTTCACCTTTCTAATACGGGACACAAGGTTTCAAAGGATAAGTTACAGTTGTGCCAGACCAAGGTAAAATTTTTGGGACATTGCTTGACACAAGGACTGAGACACCTCACCGCTGATAGAATACAGGCGATTCGCGACATGACTCTGCCACAAACCCAGCAGCAGATCCGCACTTTCCTTGGAATGTGTGAGTACTGCTGAAACTGGATCCCAGGGTTCTCCATACTGTCTTTACCTTTGCAGGAAATGGTCTCCTCGAACAAACCAGATCGGATCTCTCACACAGATAAGTCCGAACTGGCATTTGAGAGACTTAAACAATGCCTATCACAGGCACCTGCATTAGGCATGCCGGATTATGGGAAACCCTTTGAGTTGTACGGTACGGAAAGTGCTGGGTGTGCGGCAGGTGTCCTAACCCAGAGACATGGTGATGCCAGCAGGCCGGTAGCTTACTACAGTGCACAGTTGGACACCGTAGCACGGTCTCTCCCCACATGCTTGCGAAGTGTTGCAGCGATAGCCTTGCTAGTGAGTAAAAGCGAAGATGTAGTGTTGGGACACAACCTGACCATCCATACACCTCATGCAGTATCAGCCTTACTGAACTCTGCCCAAATCAGACATGTCTCATCAGCACGGTTTACAAGGTGGGAATTAGCATTAATGGCACCTGTGAACATCACCATAAAGAGATGCAGCTCACTAAATCCTGCAACTTATCTCCCAGGTGTGCCTGGACAGGCACAAAGGGTGGAGGATGAGAATGATGGTGAAGGAGGATTTAGTACAGACACTGACACACATGATTGTATGGAATATCTGAACCAAACTTTCACTGCAAGACCCGACATTAGTGACAACCCACTGGAAGGCGTAGATTTTACTTTTTACACTGACGGTAGTTGCCACAGACAGACGGACTCGGGAGACTTGTGTACTGGATACGCAGTCGTAGATGACAAAGGTATCATAGAAGCTGAACCCCTGGGCCCACCGCACTCAGCACAAGTTGCTGAGCTGGTCGCCCTAACCAGAGCGTGTGAATTGGCTAAGGGTAAGTCAGCCAATATATATACAGATTCTAGGTATGCCTTTAAAGTAGTGCATGATTTCGGGGCCCTATGGCGCCTCAGAAATTTCATGACGGCAGCTGGCACACCTGTAGCGCATGCATCCCATATAAAAAGGCTTCTAACAGCGATACAGGAACCTGACAGAGTGGCTGTTATCAAGTGCAAAGCCCACACCTACAGTCAAGACCCAGTATCACTTGGTAACAGCCGGGCAGACGAAGCTGCTAAATCAGCAGCCAGCACCCCCATGCAGACAGATATCACACAACTGATGGTATTCAATACCGTCAACACACAAAAATTAAGTGATATGCAAAATTTGTGTTCTCCACAGGAAAAAGCAGTCTGGAGGTCAAAAGGATATGGCCAGGAGTCCTCAGAACTCTGGACAGATAGACAAGGTAAGCCAGTAGCCCCAGAGCATATCTTCCAAGCTTAGCTGAGGCGGCACACGGTCTGACTCATCTGGGCAAAGAGGACATGTGTAAGCTGGTGAGAGCCTACTGGTGTGCGCCAGGATTCTCTTCTCATGCGGGCAATGACATGTCTTATCTGCTTGAGGAAGAATATTGGAAAGACAATACCAACAGAGCCATCCCATATCCCTCCGACAGACGGCCCTTTTCAGGTAATACAAATTGATTTGATATAGTCACCACCCTGCAGAAATTTTAAATATGTGTTAGTTTGTATTGACGTGTTTTCAAATTGGGTAGAAGCGTTCCCTGCTGCCACAAATACTGCTACGTTCACTGCAAAGAAAATTGTGCAGGAATTTGTGTGCAGATATGGTATCCCTAGGATAATTGAAAGCGATAGGGGTACCCATTTTACAGGTGAAGTCTTTCAGGTTATGTGCAAACTGATGGGAATTAATAGTAAGCTGCATACTCCGTACCGCCCACAGGCGAGTGCGAAAGTGGAAAGCGTAAACAGCACTATTAAGAACAAGTTGAGCAAAGTGATGGCTGAAACTGGATTGTTATGGCCAGAAGCTTTGCCACTTGTATTGTACAGCATCAGAACCACTCCCAGGTCCCCCCTTAACCTATCACCCTTTGAGATTCTTTTTGGTCGACAACCCCATGTAATGATTGACCCCCAGGATGATTTGAAATGCAATAATGAGGTGACTGTAAAATATATGGTTAAGATGAGCCAGCAGTTGAGGAATCAAAACAGAAATCTAAAGCTGGTTATTCCTGACCTACCAAACAGTAATTGTCATGACATTGAACCTGGGGATTATGTAATGATTCAAAATTTTCTATGCTCAGGTTGCCTCATTGACAGGTGGGAAGGACCGTACCAAGTCTTACTAACCAGCACAACAGCATTAAAGGTTGCCGAGAGAGAGACTTGGGTCCACTCGTCCCACTGTAAGAAGGTCGCTGACCCAGAGAAAGCCCGTGACAAAGAGCAGAGTGTAGAGGAAATCGTATCACTGGAGTGTCTGTTCTGGGAAGGTTGAGAGGCAGGACTGTTGTCACGGCACCTGAGGATGGAGAACTACAAGACCAGAGGCGGTTGTCGCACCAAATTTATTTTTCCTTTTTATTATTTTCTCCATCTCCCATTCCCTTTTCTCTCCCCTTAACAAGATGGACTTACCCCAAGAGACTGCATTCCGAGTTTTCCTGTTGACCCTGTGGTTGACCAGAGCAGTCTGTTTCGGTGAAAGTACCAGAGAGGTCGAGAAAGGATCTGGAATGGGTTCTGATGAGAAGGACGAAGTTGTAGAATTCCAAGAGCAACACATCCACCGAGCAAAGGCGAGTATCAGAAAACGATCTGGTAGTCAAGAAACTAGGAGGCACTGTGAAGGGTTATTGGCTGAGGAAAATTGTATTTGTAGAAACTGTGAAAACATAGTTGAGGACGGGTGCATCCAGAGATGTCAGTCCAGCCTTAATATCAACATGGACCGTCATCCATTGAGTGATTATCACTCATTAGTGGGTAAGGTTTTAAACCAAACAGAATGCTGGGTGTGCTCACAAGTACCTCAAGGTCAGAGCAAGTCAGGACTAGTACCGTATCCTTTAACAATAGATGAGGTACTTGAATTACGGGGTGGGAGACCGGTGGACAAGAAATTTAATATTTCTATGCCCCCTAGTTTGAAGCTCCACCAATATCATGTGGATAGATCCTTAATATGTTTCAACATTTCCAATTCCCGAAAGCCGGGAAATTGGCAAGTGACATGGAATAACCAAACCATGGCATTTTCACACAGAGCCGACAGAATACCCGTAGACACTGAACTTATACGCCAAATAGCCGACGGTGGAAGGTATTTTCGGTATAGGTATACTCTAGGAAGTAGGACCATGCGGGTTGGAGAAGTATCACCAGGGTACTGTGCGCATATCATACAGCCTGATACGTGTACTGAACAGATGAGAGAGTTAGGGATAGGATTTTTCACTTGGAAGGTTTGCAATATGGTAATGTCATATTCTGTCCCATATGTTCTCCCCGATGAAGCATATTTCATATGCGGGAGGAAGGCGTATAAGTGGCTTGCCCCAAACTCAGAGGGATTGTGTTACATTGGAAGAGTGTTGCCAGAAGTTATGACCATAACCCATGATAAGATGAAAGACGTTCACCGCAATGCTCAAGCTCCTTACACTCAGACTCACTATGAACATATCGTTAAGAGACACCTTATAGATAGGACAGAGCACGCAGCCTCTGATTTGATCCACAAATCCACCGGGATTCAATTCCTACTCGCGCTAGATATCACCCGTACCGCCAGAGGAATTATAAATTATAGGTATATCCACGCGCTAGCGAACCTAATAGATAATATCACTGAGATGTATGATGACACCTTCAGGTATACAGGGATGGAGTTGCAAGCTTACAAAATGGAACTGATCCAGCACAGGATGGTCCTCACTTATATCACAGCGGTGACAGGCGGGTACTGTGTCACCTTGGCAACTCAGTATGGTGTGAAGTGCTGCACGTACATTACAAACAGCACTGATGACCCAACCGAGGTCATAGATCAAAAGATGGACGATATCTTGCAATTGAAGTGGGAGTTCCGGAGGAGACACAACCTTACCCTTACTGCTGTGAGTAATGAACTGACCGGCTGGGTCTAACGGTTGAACCAACGCAATTGGTTCTCAGGTTTAGGAGAATGGGCTCAAAATGTTATCGTGAGTGTAGGAAAGTTTCTCCTTTGTATCCTGGGAGTTGTCATAATGATTGGTTTGATATTTAGGTGTGTTCGAATTTTAACTCGGCGCAAGCACGGTACCAAAGTGATGAGTTTAAGGTGCGGGGGAATTGTTACAGCAACTGATTTAATTTATGACCCATCAATAGAGACAATGTTGTGATAAAACGTGATTCCACCGTCCGTTTCTTTCACCCGTTTCTCCGTTGTTTTCCCTCAGCAAAAATACACCCATCCGGAGAAGACTTCAAATCAACACCCAAGAATGATTACGCGAATGTTATGTGAATGTATGTTTGATATGTTTCTTATCTTCATCTCTACAACCTTCAGGTAGTGACACACATAGTCGACAGGTGATATCCACATACTAGCATTCACATGTGTTCCCCCTCCATGTATCATCAACTAAAATGTGCACCCCATTTGTTGGAACAAGAAGCCGAAAAGAGCTCGGTAGTGTTTGTTGGCCCACTTACAGACCCTTAATACGGGATGAGAAGGATTTAATGTATACTTCGCAATACCTCGAAGCTTATCTAGAACATATACGGCACGATGATACATGTCCCTCAGACATGGATTTCATACATACATGCTTTTACTATCCCACTAGGTCATACATTTCCCGCCTACACCTCTCCTCCTACCATCCAGTCATTTATGGATAATGTATTGTATATTTTTATCCAACCATCTGTAGATATTGTATTGTATATTTTTCTGTTTAATGTTTAGATAGTGGCAGTTATTGTTGACTGCCAAAGGGTGGACTGTCAAAGTCGAAAAATATTGTAATGCATATACCCTGTACTAACCCCATGCGCATGCCCGCTGCTCGTGCACTCAGTCCGCCATTCGTGCACATATCTGCAATTTGCGTAGGATCGCTCCTGCGATCATGCGCGTGATATGGGTATTTACGGCGGAGTTTGTGAGCGCGTAGAGGGTTATTAGAACATTACATATTTAACCCAAATAGTGCATTTTGTACCCATAGTTCCCCTACACCACATCAGCGAGTATCAATAGTTTAAACAGTTCCAGGACTAAGGGATTCGCCTTTGCATGATAGGAAGGGTCAGATACAGGTTGGAAGGTGATGTCTAGTATCCAGCTGTAGGGTATTTTAAGGGTAACATTCCGGTGTTGGTTAGAGAAAGATCGCATGTTCCAACGTATAGTTATGTGCAGAAGTAGAATATAGATATTAACTGTATTTACTGTATATTATGTATGCGGCGGGAATCCAGAGGATACCACCCACAAGAGCAGTTGGGGAAAGACATCGCCCATCTATTCAAATCAACCTATGACCTCTCCTGTAATGAAAAGACACATCTCTGTGTCCAATGGACAATGAGATTACAGTGACCATTGTATTGTGTTTGTAAGTTGTGAATAAAAAGCCCATTGTTGCCTGGCCGGTCAGAAGACTCTGAACGCTTTCTATCTGACTAGCGGAGGACCGTCCGGGTTGCGCTTGCGAACATTCTCACGTATGTATATTCTCTGTAGCCATTATTCTGTTTAGATTTATCTTGTTAGCCTGTAGTGTATGATTTGTACTGTTTTACCTTTTGAAATAATCCACAGTGGCCTTAGAACCCTGTGGTTTCAACTACAAATCAGTGTTGTGTCCTCACTTTCCTGCAAGGGTTTAAAAGCATATCTATCTGTATAAAGTGTATAAGTATTTATAAGGTGTACGCACTGCGGGTACTTTATACCGTCAGCGCTACTTAAGGTTTAAGGTATAACATCGTTGAAGTACTTTGTTGCTAAGGGTTTAAAGTGTAATCATATCATTGCATTGTATCACTATCAAGGTTTAAAGGTTATCAATTGTGTGTGCGCACGCTGAGCGTACTCTGTACACTCAGCGCGGCGTGTGTACGCCAAGTACGTACCACGTGCGGGACTCTGTACGCATATAGCGTACAAAGTGCGTAGCACGTGTATTCAGTTTAGCAGCCATAGCGGCTCCACGGTAATAGTGTATCTAGAGGTATAGCTTTACGGTCTAAGATAATATCGACATTATCAGGTAAGTCCCTAACACTAACTATAGGGGTTCAGGTCTGGGTGGCGGGACATCCCAGATCCACCCAGCCAGACAACCCTAGGGCATCGCAAGGGTGATCTTGCAATGCCCTGGGGTTGTCTGGCTGGGTGGCTCTGGGGTGTCCCGCCCCCCGGACCTGAACCCCTATAGTTCGTGTTAGGCACTTACCCAATGAGAAGCTACCTTGATGCGGTGGGTAAGCTCATAACCCTGGCCAGGAATATGCTAAACGCCTCTGGTTATTACAGGTTGAGCTAGTGTGAGATAGTGCACCTGCTACTTTTTCCCTTTTAGCAACACCAGGATGGCCAGCAACCTTGTTATTGTGAAACTCAGCAAGGACACTGCCTCTCAAGAACTCTGGAACAAAGAGGCGGCCAACGGGAGTGCTACTGGGGGCCTGCTGCTGAACCTGAACTAATTGTGTGTGTAAATCCTGTGTGAGGCCAGTGCGGATAGAGGATGTTGAAATAATAGGAGTGGCAGGAGAATAGTTATCGTGAAGAGGAAGGAAACAACGTGACAGGGCAACGGCATTGGTGTTCTTAGAACCGGGCCTATAGGTGATGATGAAATTGAACAGAGTAAAGAACAATGCCCAGCGAGCCTCCCGGGAATTTAGCCATTAAGCTGACTCAATGTACTGTAAATTCTTGTGGTCCGTAAACACAGTGACGGTATGCTTAGCTTCCTCAAGCCAGTGCCTCCATTCCTCAAAAGCCCACTTGACCGCCAACAATTCTCTGTTACCAATATCATAGTTGGTCTCTGCGGAGGAGAATTTTCTGGACATAAAAGCACAGGGATGTAACACCAAAGACTTGGGGTCTTTTTGAGACAGAACAGCCCCCACCCCAACCTCAGAGGCATCTACCTCCACGATAAAAGGAAGATCAGGGTTGGGGTGTCTAAGGACAGGAGCAGAGATAAAGGCCTGTTTCAAAGTCTGGAAGGCACACTTGGCCTGAAGCGACCAATTAGAAGGATCAGCCCCCTTTTTAGTCAAAGCCACAATAGGGGCAACTAACTGTGAAAAAGCATGAATGAAACGTCTATAATAATTAGCAAAACCCGAAAACCTCTGAATTACCTTCAAGTTAGTGGGTTGAGCCCAATTCAAGACTGCCTGGAGTTTTTTAGGTTCCATAAAAAAACCTACCAGAGAAATTATATATCCTAAATAGGACACCTCTGTAAAGTGAAAATCACATTTCTCCAAATTGGCATACAAGTGATTCTCCCAAAAAATGTTAAGCACTTGCCGAACTTGGAGACAATGCTGTTCTGGAGACTCAGAATAGATTAGGATGTCATCTAAATAAACTACCACAAATTTCCCCAGGAAGTAGCGGAGGACATCATTTATAAGATCCTGAAACACTGAACGACATACCGAATGACATCACAGGATATTCGTAGTGTCCGGACTGTGTACTGAAAGCTGTCTTCCACTCATCCCCAGATTTTATTCGGATGAGGTTATACGCTGCTCTAAGATACATTTTAGAAAAAATGACCGCAGTGCGGAGTTGATCGAACAGCACAGAAATTAAAGGTAAGTGGTAAGTGTTTTTGACAGAAATCTTATTCAGGGATCGGTAATCTATGCACGGCCTAAGAGATCCATCTTTTTTTTTCAACAAAAAAGAGCCCCGCACTCAAAGGGGATTTCGAGGGTCAAATAAATCCTTTTTTTTTTACTTTCCTGCACATAGTCGTCCATGGCCTTAGTCTCTGGGCCAGACAGTGCATAGAGTCTCCCTTTAGGCAACGTAGCACCAGGAACTAGGTTAATGGTGCAATCATAAGAACGGTGGGGTGGAAGGACGTCTGCATTTCCCTTAGAAAAAATATCCGCGTAGTCCTGGTAAACTGATGGAATACGTTCTGAAACAATGCCCGCAACCCGTACTGGATGAGAAATGCACTGTTTGAAAACCCACTGTAAGATCTCCCCAGATTGTGAATCAATGGTTGGATTATGGATGGCAGTAACGGATCTTGCCACAGGCAAGAAGGACTTTTGCCCGGGGCACCACCTTCCGGAGGGCGCCGGCGCCATCCGGAGGGCGCCACACCAGGGCAAGATCCGCTGCTGCTGTGCCCCCCGCTGCCCGCTGTGTCCCGCTGCCGCTTCCCGCTGTGAAGGGAAACTAGACGCTATGCGTCTAGTTTCCCTTCATGGAGAGGACCTTTACTGTGCGGTGCGCGATGACGTCATTGCGCACCGCACATCATTTCAGCGGCACTATTACTGTACAGGGGGCGTAACTGACCACACCCCCTGTATGAAGCCATGCCCCCTATTGCCGCCCAGGGCGCAAAAAGCCCCTGAACCGGCCCTGATGGATGGCAAGCCAGGGGTGACCTAAGACAAGAGGCACGGCCGAACGATGGGTGAGAAAGAACTCAATCCTCTCGGAATGTCAAGTGCAATGGTGAGGTCTGATGGGTATTTACCCCGTTAAAGACAGGGCCACCATCAAGACCATGCATGGTAATTGGTCTACTGAGCTGAAGCTACAGAATTCCCAGAGCTTGAGCCCAAGTAAGATCCACACGTTCCCAGCAGCTCCGGTATCAATAAATGCTGAAACAAAAGAACTCTGACTCCCTGAAGATATTTCGTCAGGAACTAACAAGGAATCATGTGAGGATACTAATTGAAGACCAAAGTGAACCCCCTCAACTTTCACTTGGTCAGGGCATTTCCCTGCAAATTTGGGCAGCTGCGCGCAACATGTCCCTTGCCGCTACAGTATAAGCAGAGCCCCAAATTCAACCTTCTGGTTTTCTCTTCAGAGGACAATTGGGACAGACCCACTTGCATGGGTTCCTCGATGTCCTCAGGGAGAGCATACACACATGGACTAGGCCTAAAATTAGCCCCTCTTTCAGTCCTCTGCTCTCGGAGACGGCGATCGATCTTAATAGCAAGTTCCATGAGCTTATCCAAAGTCTCCGGAGCCGGGCTCTGAATTAAACTATCCTTGATCACCTCTGACAAGTCGAGGCGAAACTGACTGCGCAGAGCAGGATCATTCCAGCCACAGTCATTCGACCAACGGCGAAACTCAGTACAATATGCCTCAGTGGGATTTTTACCCTGTTTTAACGCACATAAATGGCTCTCTCCAGATGCTTCCCTATCCAGGTCGTCATACAATAGGCCTAACGATTTAAAAAAGGCATCTACCATGAGTAACGCTGTGTTATCGGGTTTTAGCCCAAAGGCCCAAGTTTGTGGGTCCCCCTGAAGTAAAGACATAACTATGCCCACCCGCTGAGCTTCTGAACCTGAGGACCGGGGCCTTAAGCAAAAGTAAAGTTTACAGCTCTCCCAAAAGGTAAAAAAATATTTTCAGTTACCCAAAAAGCGGTCTGGAAGATTCATCATAGGTTCTGGGGCTACACTTGGAAGTTCGCAAAAGATCCTCCTGAGACCTCACCCAAATGGTAAGATCCTGCACCATCTGAGTGACATTTTGGATCTGACTAGCCAATACCTGGCTGGGATTCTGACCTTGCACCGAAGGATTCATGAGGACAGAATTTCAAGGCCACCCTGATTGTTTTGTGGCCGGTGATAATGTTATGTTCAAACGTACTCGAACCTGAGAGACAGGGTGGCTTTAGATGAGCTCCAAGTACGGAATTGTGATACTGCAGCTCAAGCTGAGATTGGCAGCAACCCCTATTAGAAAAACCCTGACTCCGTTGTCCCTCCCTAGTGGTCAGTCAACGCCTGCGAGACTATGGTTTCTTGGGCCCACGGCAGCCGTGTTTGAACGGGCGGATTAGGTCTGCCCGAACTCCTATGCCCCCCGGTCTTAGTTGGTGACAAGGCGTTAACCGAGACAGAGAGAGAACAAGGGGAAAACTAAGACAGACACAAAAGAGAAAGGGGAACCACAACACAAAAGAGAAAGGGGAACCACTGAAAACCAATAACTTAATTTATGTGCGGCGCGGCCGCCAAGAAAAACCCTAACTAAAGTAACGCTGCCCAAATGCCAGATACAAATACGTTGTAGTTCAGCAAGGACAACAGTAGTTGAACCTCCGCAAAAAAAAACACAGAAGCAAGAAGATTAGAATTATACGGCTTAAGCCGTAAGGTGCGGCAGAGCCGCTGCTCATGACACCGGAAAAGCTGCATGCAGAAGGAACAGGACCCCAAGGGTGAGGATTCAGGATCACTGGACATGAAGGCTGGAATAGATTCCCAGGACCAGGCTCCGGAAACCGGGACACAGGATACAGGAACGGACTGGCTGCAAGCAGGAACACTCCAGAGGCAGGATACAAACTCCACAGGAAGCTACCACCGTTGGGGATGTACTGTTGTGGCTCTCATTACAAGGCCCTTGAGACCAATGAGACGAGATACAGCAGCCCAGCCCCCCAGATCTTGATTATCCCAGCTGTCCCTGGGCGTGCGGCGCACAGCTTCCCAGTTGCTTAGCAACCGCCGGGATCGCTGTGCAGAACGGCCGCCTGGTGTCCCTGGTTGCCATGCAACCAGCCAAGGATGGGGAGCCAGAGGCAGAAATTATGCACCGGCCCCGCTGCCTAGCAACGGCCGGGAGCCGGCACGTCCCACTACAACCACCACCGCTAACAGCTATTGCCCAAAGTTTCTGAACTTGACAATGACTTCTGATGAATGTGCTGCAGGTGACGTATAAGGGAGGATGTTCCTAAGTGGTTAACATTCTTACCCCTACCTATTATGGATTGACAAAGGCAACAGATGGCTTGACACCAGTTGTCCATATTTGTGGAGAAATAATTCCCCACCGAAGAGGTGGCCTTTTTGGTATTTTGCCCAGGCATGACAATGGGCTTTTTTCATCCCATGGCCACCAACTGTCTCCACTGGTGCCTTATTCAAACAAACCACATCACCATCAGAATCCTTATTGTCAACTTCCTCCTCAGTGCCACCTACACCCATATCCTCCTCATCCTGGTGTATTTATACAGTGACATCCGCAATCTCAATATCAGCAACTGGACTGGCAGTGCTCCTCCCAGCACTTGCAGAGGGTGTGCAAATGGTGGTAGGAGCCTCCTCTTCCCATTCAGTGTTGTGAAGGTCCTGGCCTAGACATCGCAACCGTGGACAGTACCAGCACCCCTGTATTTTTACAGCACTCCTGTGATTTTACAGCATATAGGGCCAGTGTACTTTAATTTTAACAGCACCCCTGTATTTTTACAGCATACAGGACAAGTGTACTTTTTATTTTCACAGACGCACCCATGAATATTTACCACCAGTACCCCTGTATTTTCACTGCATATAGGAAGACAGTGCCCCTTCTCCCTGTACAACACAGTGGCAGCCAAAACAACACCCCTAACAGCACAGGGACACCACAATGACAGGAACAGCACCTCTACAGAGCACACACTGACCTCACCCGATGCCACCACCCACAGAGAGAAGGAGACTGTTTGTCTCCTTCACTCTCCAAGTCCGGAGTGAAAATGGTGGTAACGTGCTGCTGTTTACATGGAATCCAAAACCCGCTAGATTCCGACAGTGGGATGATGACGTTTTGCCTTGTTATGATTTCCAAGTCTGGCGGGAAGTCCCGAGCCGGACTCTGATCCAGCTCAAAGAGTGAAGTTCAGGGGAGTTCGGTTCTCAAAATAACAGTAGAACTTTGAAGTTGAGTTCATGAATGCTGTATATGTATTAGCAACAGAAAGGGTCAGGGTAGGAGACAAGGGTGGTCAGGGGATGCTGGGCTTCAAAAAGGGAGGAAGCTAAAAGTGAAAGTATTTAAAACAGATAATTGACAAGTGCCACCAATATCGCCCCCTACCCTGCAGCGCTATGTGCGGTGTCCCCTACACACCTAGTTACAGCCCTGATTAAGATGGATTTCAATAGATATACAGTAGGTGTCACAGTGGTACAGTACTGTTTAGATATTTAAATATTAATGCATTATGCAGTTACACAGGCACTTTCTTGCTGTATGGAGTTCAATACATTATGATGTAACAGAGGTACTTTTTAGATATATGGATTTCAATGCATTATGATGTCACAGAGGTACTATTTAGATGTTTGGATTTTAATGCAGTATGATGTCACAAAGCAGGGCCGAAACTGGGATCTTTGGCACCCGGGGCAAGGTAGTAATCTTGCGGCCCCCCCCCCCCCCCACACACACACACACATTTCAAAAATAAAAAACAGAACCTATACAACACATTAGAGCCCCTTATATATAATACCCAACACAGTAGTAATGCCCTTTATAACAAATTATGCCATACAGTAGTATCCCTTCTACATGTTATGCCACACAGTACTAATGCACCTTATACACATAATGCCACACAGTAATAGTGCCCTTAGGCTCAAGTGTGGAAAGCAAAGCAGGGATGTTCTGAAGAAGTTTAGTTAAGACACCATCAATAAACAGTACAGTGCATATATACACAGCCCATGAATATACACATACCCCCAATAAACATATGTACAGTACATGCTATATTGTGACAATTTACATCCCTTCAAGTACCCACCCTGGGTACCAAATGTTGCATCACATTGCTGCAGCACACACACACACACACACACACACGCACTGGGTTACACTGCACTGCTCCAGTTTACACATACACACACACCGTGTTACACTGACCAGCTTCAGCACACACACAGGGTTATACTGCACTTTTCCAGCACGCAAACACACACACGCAGGGAAACACTGCACGGCTCCAGCACACACATACAGTATTATGCTGCACTGCTTCAGCACACATATACACAAACACACTGTAGTGATATAGCTGTCTCTACCTTCCCTATTATATGCCATCAGTCCCAAGTCCCCTGTGCTGAAGCAACGCCAACACTGTGTGTGCATAGTGTGAGCGGAGCAGGGGCGGTGTCTCTTCAGCCTTCAGCCCGTGCCATTCAGCATTACATGCCTCTGCTGGCACTCACTGCTTTGCACCGGCACCAGGGGCAAAAACAACATTTAAAAGGGGGGTTTCCATGCACACATATATTAATATAAATTACCACCAACATGCCTCATACATGTGTACAATTGTAACAATGTATACTGTAAAACAGTATATGTGTATTACCAATATGAAACACCCAGACTACCCCCCCTAAAAAAACAGTCAGACTGTAGATTACATAGACAGACTGTCCCCCCTCCCAGCATGCACCCACTCAGACTGTAGATTACAGTAGACAGATTACACACACACACAGACTCACACTGTCGCCTACGTCCTCCCCCACACACACTGGACTGCATATAGACTAATACACACACAGACTCGCACTGTGTGCCCTCCTCCTTCACACTACACACAACAGCAGATTATACCCTCTCACACCCCGGAACTTGAAGAAACCAGTAGCAATGGCAGGGTAATAGTATTACCTGCTGTCCGGTACTGCATCCAAGGAGGAGAGAAGCAAGTAACTGCGTGGCCAACTCAGTGCCTGGGAGGAGGAGCGCACGCCGCGGCAGCACAGATCACAGGCTGTGTGATTCACAGCACAGTCTCCCAAACCTCCGCCCAGGCTAGTCTGTGAGCTCTCCTTCTGTCTCACAGAGGGAGGGCCAGGATGGGGGAGATGAATCGCTGCGCTGCGCTTCGGCACTCGGCAGTAAATCTGATTGTGCCTGCAGGCACAAGTGGGTCCTGTCAGCGCCCCCTCTGATTGGGCGCCCGGGTCACATGCCCCCCTAGCCCCCCCCCTAGTTACGGCTCTGCACAAAGGTACTATTTAAATGTTTGGAAATTAATGCATTATGATGTTACAGAGGTCTATTAATCTGTATGGATTTCAAAGCATTATGATGTCACAGAGGTTTTATCTAGGTGTCTAGATAATAATGCATTATGATGTCACAAATGTGTTTTCTAGGTGTCTGGATATTAATGCATTTTGAGGTCTCAAAGATACTCTCTAGGTGTATGGCTTTTAATGTAATAAAAGATCACACATGTAATATCTAGGTGTCACTATATTAATAAGATATGTGCTCGGACACCTGTGTTGTGGTTTTGGTTTTGCTTCTAACTCATCATGTTTTGGTTTTGGCATCATCATGTTCGCGGATTCGGTTTTCATTTTTGTTTAAAATTTATATAATATCTTTTACCGTTGATAAAAATCAATTAACTGCTAAAATCATGTAATGTTTGTAACCTAAATACCAATACTTGGATAAAAAATAAAAATTCTAAACCAGGGAAGATTCAAACCAGGACTCTGTTCGGATCGAATCTCCTTCGGGGATTCTGACCGGGTTTTGGATTTCTGGAGAAACAAACCGCTAATCTCTAGTAGACAAAAGGGGTAATTCAGAGTTGATCGCAGCAGCAAATTGTTAGCAGCTCGGCAAAACCATGGGGGTCATTCCAAGCCAATTTTTGCAGCGCAGCGATCAGGTAAAAAAATGGCAAAACTGAGCATGCATATGCACCGCAATGCACACGAGCGTCGTATGGGTACAAACAGCATTGTTGCTGTGCAATGCTTCTAGCGACGATTCCATTCACACAGCTCATCGCAAGGAGATTGACAGGAAGAGGGCGTTGATGGGTGTCAACCGACCGTTTTCTGGGAGTGGTAGGAAAAACGAAGGCGTGACCAGGCGTTTGCAGGGCGGGTATCTGACATCAATTCCGGGACCTCCGTCACTAGGATCATCGCACAGGATAAGTAATTTCAAGGCTGGTCTTGATTTGCACAAAATGTTTTTGTACCGCTCGGCTGCACATGCGATCGCACACTTGCAAAGTGAAAATACACTACCCCATAGGCAGTGACTATGCGTTTGCATGGCTGCAAAAAGTAGCTAGCGAGTGATCAACTCGGAATGAGGGCCCATGTGCACTGCAGGTCTGGCAGATATAACATTTGCAGAGAGTTAGATTTGGGTGGTTTATTTTTAGAAATGAGCGGGTTCGGTTCTCAGAGAACTGAACCATACCGAACTTCACGTCCCGAGCCCGGCTCGGGACTTCCTGCCAGACTCGGAAACCAGAATGAGGCAAAACGTCATCATCCCACTGTCAGATTCTCGCGGGTTTTGGATTCCATATAAGGAGCCACGCATCGATGCCATTTTCACTCTGGAATTGGAGAGTGTAGCGAGAGGATGTGTCTCCATCCTCAGTGTCTGTGCGGGAGGGAAGGTGGGGTGGTGATGCCAGTGCTGTCTTGTGCTGCTCAGTCCAGTGTAGTGTCTTATGCTGCATCAGTCCAGTCACAGTGGTGGTATCCTCTGCTGCCATATGTCCAGTGCTGCTGTATAAGTCCAGTACAATGCAGTGGTGCTCTGTTGTCCTGCATCAGTCCAGTGGTGGTGTCCCTGTGCTGTTGTATACGTCCAGTGGTACTGCCGTATAAATCCAGTTCAGTAATACTGCCGTTTATGTCCAGTGGCACTGCCATATAATTCCAGTGGCACTGCTGTATAATTCCAGTGGTACTGACTTATAATTCCAGTGGTACTGCCATATAATTCCAGTGGTACTGCTGTATAAATCCAGTGGTACTGCTGTATAAATCCAGTCCAGTGATACTGCCGTATATGTCCAGTGGTACTGCCGTATATATCCAATGGTACTGTCATATAATTCCAGTGGTACTGCCACATAATTCCAGTGGTACTGCCGTATAAATCCAGTGGTACTGCTGTATAAATCCAGTCCAGTGGTACTGCCGTATAATTCCAGTGGTACTGTCATATAATTCCAGTGGTATTACCATATAAATCCAGTGGTACTGCCGTATAAATCCATTCCAGTGATACTTTCGTATATGTCCAGTGGTACTGCCATATATGTCTAGTGGTACTACCGTATATGTCCAGTGGTACTGCCGTATAAATCCAGTCCAGTGGTACTGCCATATAAATCCATTCCAGTGGTACTGCCATATAAATCCAGTCCAGTGTTACTGCCTTATAAATCCAGTCCAGTGTTACTGCCTTATAAATCCAGTAAAGTGATACTGCCGTATATGTCCAGTGGTACTGCCGTATAAATCTAGTCCAGTGGTACTGCTGTATAAATCCAGGACTACATGACTGTGACAGCCCACTGGGTATATGTATTGCCTCCCACAGCAACAACAGCAGCGGAACCAGTAGTAGCATCTCCCAAATGCCAGCTCGTTCATAGGCAGGCTACGCTGTGTATCACCAGTTTCTGTAAGAGGCACACCACTGACAACCTCTTTCGGAAACTGAGGTACATCATTGCACAATGGCTTACACCCATTTAGACTCTCCTGGGGATTTGTGATATCAGACAACGCCACTAAGATTGTGTGTGCATTACATCTGGGCAAATTCCAGCATGTCCCATGTTTTGCATATACAATTAATTTGGTGGTACAGAATTATTTTGAAAAATGACAGGGGCATGCAGGAGATGCTGTCGGTGGCCCGAAAAATTGCGGGCCACTTTCGGATTCAGCCACCCCGTGCCGAATACTGGAGTGCTATCAAACACTCCTGAACCTGCCCTGCCATCACCTGAAGCAACAGGTAGTAACGAGGTGGATTTCAACACTATATGCTTCAGAGGATGGACGAACAGCAAATGGCTATTCAAGCCAATACATCCACCTACAATATAGGCAAAGGAGGGGGAATGCACCTGACTCAAGTGCAGTGGAGAATTATGTTCAACTTGTGCAAGGTTCTCCAACCCTTCGAAGTTGCCACACTTGAAGTCAGTTCAGACACTGCCAGCTTGAGTCAGGTCATTCCCCTCATCAGGCTTTTGCAGAAGCAGCTGGAGAAATTGAAAGAGGAGCTAAGATGGAGCGATTCCACTAAGTATGTGGGACTTGTGGATGGAGCCCTTCATTCGCTTTGCCAGGATTCATGGGTGGTCAATCTGTTGAAATCAGGCAACCGTGCTCGATCCTAGGTTCAAAGCCTACATTGTATCTCTCTGTCCAGCAGACACAAGTCTGCAGAGGTTGAAAGACCTGCTGGTGAGACAGCTGTCAACTTAAGCAGGACGTGATCCATCAACAGCTCCTCCTTCGTTTTCTCCTGCAACTGGGGCTGCGAGGAAAAGGATAAAATTTCTGAGCCCACCCGCTGGCAGTGATGCAGGGCAGTCAGGAGCAAGTGCTGACATCTGGTCTAGATTGAAGGACCTACCAATGATTACTGACATGTCTACTGTCACTGCATATGATGCTGTCACCATTGAAAGAATGGTGGAGGATTATATGGGTGACAGCATCCAAGTCAGACAGTCCATATGTATACTGGCAGGAAAAAGAGGCAATTTAGAGGCCCTTGCACAAACTGGATTTATTTTATCTAAGTTGCCCCCCCCCCCCCCCCCTCCAGTGTGTACTCCGAAAGAGTGTTAAGTGCAGCCGGTCACCTTGTCAGCGATCGGCGTAGGAGATTACTTCCAGAAAACGTGGAGAAGATGATGTTCATCAAAATTAATTATAAATTCCTCCGTGGAGACATTTACCAGCAATTGCCTCCAGAAAGTACACGGGGACCTGTGATGGTGGATTACAGTGGGGATGAATGAATAATCTGTGAGGTGGAGGAGGATGTACATTCTGAAAGGGGTGAGGAATCGGAGGATGAGGACAACATCTTGCCTCTGTTGAGCCAGTTTGTGCAAGAAGAGATGAATTGCTTCTTTTTTGGTGGGGGGATTAATTGCTACTTTTTTGTGGGGCCCAAACAAACCAATCATTTCAGTCACAGTCATGTGGCAGACCCTGTCACTGAAATGATTGGTTTGTTAAAGTGTTCATGTCCTGTTCATACAACATAAGGGTGGGTGGGAGGGCCCAAGGACAATTCCATTTTGCACCTCTTATTTTTGAAAGGAGAGGGAAGAATTGGACTTTTGGTGGCGCACTCAAACTAAATATACACAATTAAAATATAACTTTTATTTCCATCTTTATAAAAGAGCCAATAACTGTGAAAGTTATAAATCAATA
Organism: Pseudophryne corroboree; assembly: GCF_028390025.1. Taxonomy (NCBI): domain Eukaryota; kingdom Metazoa; phylum Chordata; class Amphibia; order Anura; family Myobatrachidae; genus Pseudophryne; species Pseudophryne corroboree. The sequence continues at coordinate 438,550,450 of NC_086448.1, read as the reverse complement.
AAGACAAATGTGAGACATGGTGCAACATATAATGTTAAAAAACCACACTCTTTGAATCCACTGTGCTGTGCAATGTCTTATATGTATAATAGATTTGTTTCAGGTTCTATGACCTTTTTGAAAATTAATTGGTGCTGTCAGAATGTGATCTCAATATCTAATTGGGTGCAGGCTTGCCTGGAATATACACAGGTATTGTATTATTTATTAGTTTGTATTAAATAAATTCCCTGTAACTGATCGGCTGGTGTCTTCAATTTCTGCTATCAATACCACAAAATTGACATATACATTTGGTATGCACATCTAAAAGGTAAGTACTCTGTGTAAGTATGTGTGTCAAAGCATATCCTTTGATGGAACCTTCATACAATAGTTCATATGAAACAATGCTCCGCGCTCTCAGTCTCAGCTGTCAGCGCACTCACGATCTGCCTCTATGAGCAACAATTGTATTTGTATGTTAATGGCTAACTGACATTCTCAATATCTACAGTCAGCGCCTTTGACTGTTCATTGGCATAGTGTTAGCTTGTGATCATAGAGTACATGATTCGGTGCTAAATAGGATGCTTGTCTTTGCTTATGATGTCAATCAGCGCTCTCAGTTTCTGCTGTCAGCACTTAAGGATATTCTACACATAGAAAGTTTATAGGGACAGCTTCCAAATACCAAGTATAGCAAGCTTCTCATTAATAAGAGCTTATTTGACACAATATGAACTTCACAATAGTGCACAGAGATTTCTTTATTTAATGTATCTAATATCTCTGTTAATCAGTGCTCTCAGTCTCTGCTGTCAGCACTCATAATTATTCAATAGATAGAAGATTGTATAGTGAAGGTGGCTTGTACACATTTAGAGTGACTTGTTTGTACCAACCGAATCCATTCTAGCCATATTATTGTGTATCCAGACTATTGCACCCTTAATTTCTTATTACAATATTGTTACCATAGATATTATATGTAACAGTAGTAAGTGCTTTTTGCCTATATAAGCCGTATCAGGTGTGAGTACTCATAGTGTAGCCTGCTAGTGAAAACAATTATTTGACACCATGGAATGCGATCACTGTTGGTGTCTTAAACAGCTACAAATCTCTATCTCTATTAATCAATGCTCTCAGTCTCTACTGCCAGCGTTGGGGGTTACTCTGTGGGTAAGGAATCTATAGTAAAGGCAGTTGTGAACATACCGTATCACAAGCTTATTATTAGCAATAACTTGTCTATACTAATTTATGATTCACAATAATCCACAGAGGCCTCCCAGTGTATGTGTAAAATATCGGCGTCACTGCATTCAGATAGTATTAATTAATGCCCGCTCTGTTGCACTTTTGATTTTCTATCAATACGTATTAATTACGGGCACTTTGTGTAACATTCAGTAATACTTTCTCACTGCGTGGGCCATATTAGACATAAGTGAGCCCTAAGTTGCGTTCAAGTGGATACAAATGCTTGACACTGTAACACATTGACACTGTTGCTCGTAAAATGCTTCACTGAAGTTCTTTGTCTGAACATGGTAACTGCAATAGCATTTCATTAACATGTAAAGACTCAATAGGATTCCTCTATGTACTATACTGAGAGCAGGTCAAACAATAGTTTGTTGCGAAGCTGTATCTATCTGAATGAGAATTGGGCTGTAAGGGTAATTAGAGAGCCTGCACTACACATAGGATTCTGATAATATCCCACATGATATTCACTAATTGATACACATTTTCTGACTAGCACACCTAATTATGACATGCACATTTGGTTGAACCCATGGAAAGAGTGTGAATCGCCGACGCGCGTTTCACAGTTTAGTTTCATCAGGGCTAACCAGAATGTCTCCCCTGTTTAGAATATCACTGTTAAGCCGCACCAATCGCGGAGCAGTATCTCGGTCACGTGACAAATCCGACCTATCATGGTGCGGCTCTCATCACTCGGGATCTAGCGGTGCGGCTAGTCCGATCATGTGACTCAGGCGGACCATTCGTAACCCTGGTATTACATTCACTAGAGATAGAGATAGATACTAACTACATGTCTGCTGTGGTAGGCTACATTCCTCTGTCATTGAGTCTAAGCATCGTAATTGTCCTTGTTACATATATATGTATAATTCCAGGAGTTCTGTACTAATTAAACTAATCTCTTATGTGCAGATATATCGTAATCATGTCTATATATTAAGGGACCACACAAATTATTATGGAACATGAGTCATTATTATGTGTGAAAAATAATAAATTGAAAAATAAATAAAACCGTGAACAAGAGAAAAGAAGGGTGCTAATAGTGACAAACCAATACAAGTAAAAATAGTGTATTTACACTTAATAAATGGGTGATTCTGTGTGACTGTGTGTGGAAACATATCAAGGTGATGACATTTTTGGACCGTGATCTGGTGTATATTTGTCATAAATCAATTAAATAATTATTATATTATTAAAAAATATATTAATTTAAAAGTTAGATGTGGTAAACATATAATGCCACAACTGAAGTGGAATAAGTACCCTGTGATAAGATATATACAATTATCAATAAGTGTAGTGTTGAATTGTGTAAAGTGCTATTAACTATATTATCATCATATAACTGTGATTTTTATTATGTTTATATATGAACTCATAATTATTCCCAATTGTCTATGATATAAATTAAGAATGTGATGTGATATACTTATATAGTATCCTAAGTCTAAAATTATGTAGATATATTGTGTGGCATTTTAAATTAATGTCTTGACAAATATTTTTAGTCCCTGAATAGACAGACTATATTGCCTACTTTTATTCCGACGGGGTAATTATGAGTAGTTCCCGTCGGTAATTGATGTATATACTATGTTTTATATCAAACTGCACATATAAAGGAAAAGATGACATATATCATATCATGGATCTTCTAAGGGTCCATCAATCTACAATTAAAGTTCTATTGATTCCTCCATGGAATATCAGCTTATTACTGCCATTATAATGGCTTCCAAATAGATATAGTTATGTCCCTTACCTGCAGGGTCATTTATAGAGACACAATTATCTTGCATCTTAATTCATATATTTTATTATAAAATATGTTTTTTGTAAATTTTATTATATTGCTGATTTATTTATTTCTCTCTATTATTTCTATACAGGTTCATCTCGTCTGATCATTATGGTAAGTATATAGCAATTAAGTAGGTTTCATGATCTGAATTAAATCTTAAAAGTTCAAAAAATTAATTGTCCACTCAGTTGGAGACTATCCCGGATTCCATGTGCTGTATTCCCTTTTAATAAAGGTTATTTTATAAAGTTATTTGTCTATGAACAAATTTTCTTGAGTAGAAGAGGTAGACTGTGTGTATGTTATTAGGTACATTATACCTAGTTTCAGGAGAAAGAAATACACCATTTTCTCTTTACATAAGGGGATTTCTTCCTACAGGAATGAGAGATAATTATTATATTCGTTTAAGGGAAAGAGATACATCATTTTCTCTTTACATAAGGAAGTTTCTTCCTACAAAAATGGGAGATAGCTGTTGTATTCGTTCAGCCCCACTGGTTGCAAACTGCCCATCAAAAAGATGAGTTTAGTCTTTAGTTTTAGCAGTTCACTGTCAACATTACCGCCTCTGATACCCAGCTGAATACGTTGCAAGCCATATGCTTTCAGGCCTCCAGTCTCGCTTCCATGATATTGCAGGAAATGTTTGGCCACTGATGTTAGGGTTCTAAACCTCTCTACATCCTTTCTCGCATTTTTGATGTTATTGGCATGTTCCAAAATACGGACCTTCAGTGGGCGGATGGTATTGCCGATGTAACATTTGCCACGTGGGCATTCAAGATGGTACACTACGCCCATTGTGGTACAGTTAATGAAATTCTGAATCTGCCATTTTTCCCCCCGAATGTATCTGTGTATGACTGTTTTGGTGTCATATACTGGCAGGCTTTGCATCGACCACATTGATATGATCCTTTCTTGTTATATAGTTGTCTAGAGGATACGGTAAAGTGGCTTTGTACAATTAGATCTCTCAAATTTTTAGATCTCCTCCAACTGCTTTGTACTCGGCTAGGTAGCACTTGCCTCAGGACTTCATCAGTTTGTAATATGGAAAAGTGTTTCTGTAGAATGCCATTAATTTCCTACTATCTGGGATTAAATGCACTCACAAATCTGACTGGTTCCTCTTTTTGAGGCATGATTTTGGGGGTTAACAGTGACTCTCTTGTGTATGATTTTACATTCTGGACAGCAGATTTAATGGCCTTGTTGCTATATCCCCGTTTCTTTAGTCTATTACATACTTGAATCTCACGTTCTTGATAGATCTTCTCATCAGAGCAATTTCTCTTAGTACGGAGTAGTTCTCCCTTAGGGATTGCTTTAATGGTTGCAGGTAGATGAGAACTGTTAAAATGTAGAATACTGTTGGTTGCTGTTTTTTTACGGAAAACGTCAGTACTGATCCCACCATCATTCTCAATTTTAATACTCAAATCCAAAAAATGAATTTCTCTCTGATCTTTCTCTCCTGTCAATTTTAAGTTGAGGTCATTATGGTTCAAAATGGTGATGAATTCATCCAACATCTCTACTCCTTCCTCCCAAATTATTAGGATATCGTCGATATAATGAAGATATAGTAGGATGTGTTGCGTATATTTCTCCATAATTTCATTAAATACATGTTCCTTTTCCCACCATCCAAGATAGAGGTTCGCATACGATGGGGCGCAAGCCGTCCCCATCGCTGTCCCTCTAACTTGGAGGTAGAATCTCTCTTCACTAATGAAATAGTTATTCGTTAGTATGAATTGTAATAATGAGATTAGGAAATCATTGAACTCATAATGTGTCCCCATGTTCAGGAAATATTTTATGGCTGCCAGTCCTTTATTGTGATCGATGCTAGTGTATAAGCTTTCAACATCGTAGGTGGCCAGCCATGTTCCCTGGTTGACGGTCATGTCCTGTAATTTCTTCAATACGTCCATAGTGTCCCTGGTGTAGGACGGCAGTGTTAGTACGTGGTGTCTGAGATATTGATCTACATACGTACTCGCCTTTTCTGTTAAGCTTCCTACACCGGAGACAATCGGTCTTCCAGGGGGAGTTCTTTCATCTTTATGTACTTTTGGCAAGAGGTATAAAGTTGCCACTTTTGGATTATCTGTTTTTAGAAAGTCAAAGTCTTTTTTCTGTATAATCCCATTTTGGTATGCTTTCGAAATGATGGAATTACATAGACATAGAAAATTTTTGGTAGGATTAAAGATTAATAGTTTATAACAGTCTTGATCACTCAACTGTCTTCTCAATTCTGCAACGTTCATCTGTTTTGGCCATAACACAATGTTCCCCCCTTTATCTGAGGGTTTAATTATGGTATCTTGCCATTTAGTAATTTCCTGTAATGCTATTCTCTCCCCTCCTGTCAGGTTGTCAGTACCCGGTGGAAATAGTTGTTCTCATTTGAACATGTGATTTAAATCAGTGGAAACCAAGTCATAGAAGACTTTGGCTGATGGAGAAATGTTATATTCTGGAAAGAAAGAAGATTTGTTTTTAATTTTTTGAGGATCATATGGAGAGAGGACAGGGGAGGGGTCATTCCCTAATTCCAATTCTTCCTATATATCAAGGGTTGCCTGATCTTCAGTAGTTAGGGATGTCCTAGGTGTATCCGAGGAGGAGGTTAGTCCTAAAAGAGAATTTTTTCTCTCATTTGTTGTTGTGTGAAGAAGATTTTTTTCAGCAGGATTTTTCTCATGAAGAGTTGTAAATATTTTTCACATTCGAATCTATCAGGTCTATGTCTGGGTGAAAAAGATAAGCCCTTACTTAAGAGGCTTGTTTGATCAGCAGAAAGAGTCTTATCTGTAAGGTTGATGATCCGTAATGAATCATCACTCGTTATCTCTTTCTCCTCTGTTCCCTGGGTTCCTCCCTCCAATCTCTGCTGTCTCGTTTTCTTCTGATCCCCCTTCCCCCTCCTGATCTTGATTCTTCCATACTGGTGTGATCTTGAACCCCCCTGGGGTATTGTTCTAAAAAATCCCTATGATGGGGTCTTCTCTATTTGAGAAAGTCCTCTCCTTCAGAGGATTCAACATCTGAAGTCGTGTTTATTTTTGTCTTTGCATGATGTGCTCTTTGGGGCCTAGTTTTTAAAAGTGCCATCCTGTCTGACACTGCAATGCCACTCCTAGATGGGCCAGGTGTTTGTGCCGCCCACTTGAGTTGCTTAGCTTAGTCATCCAGTGACCTCTGTGCACCTCTTTTTTTTTCTTTGCATGATGTGCTCTTTGTGGCCTAGTTTTTAAATCTGACATCCTGTCTGACACTGCTGTGCCACTCCTAGATGGGCCAGGTGTTTGTGCTGCCCACTTGGGTCGCTTTGCTTAGTTATCCAGCAACCTCGGTGCAACCTTTTGGCCTAAAAACAATATTGTGAGGTGTGAGGTGTTCAGGATAGACTGGAAATGAGTGTAAATTAATGTTATTGAGGTTAATAATACAGTAGGATCAAAACTACCCCCAAATTCTGTGATTTTAGCTGTTATTCTTTTTTTAAATTATCCAGATCCAAAACCAAAACCCGAAAGGGTGGTTTGGCAAAACCAATCCAGATCCAAAAACACGAGCAAGGATCCAGATCCAAAACCAAAACACAAAACACGAAAAGTGCCAGCTGCACACCTTTAGTTATTTTGTTTCTGTGCAGGGTAAATACTGGCTGCTTTATTTTTACACTGCAATTTAGATTTCAGTTTGAACACACCCCACCCAAATCTAACTCTCTCTGCACATGTTATATCTGCCGCCTCTCCCCTGCAGTGCACATGGGGGGTCATTCCGAGTTGTTCGCTCGTTGCCGATTTTCACTATGCTGCTATTTGTTGCAAACTGCGCATGTGCATGGCACGCAGGGCGCATGCGCTTAGTTGTTTAACTAAAAACTTAGCAGATTTGCTGAGGATTCTGCGGCGCTTTTCAGTCGCACTGCTGATCGGTAAATGATTGACAGTAAAGGGGCGTTTCTGGGTGGTAACTCAGCGTTTTCCCGGCGTTTGCTAAAAAACGCAGGCGTTGCAGGGAAAAACGCGGGAGTGCCTGGAGAAACGGGGGAGTGGCTGGCCGAACGCAGGGCGTGTTTGTGACGTCAAACCAGGAACTAAACGAATTGAGCTGATCGCAATCTGTGAGTAGGTCAGGAGCTACTCAGAAACTGCTAAGAATTATTTAGTAGCAGTTTTGCTAATCTTTCGTTCGCTATTCTGCTAAGCTAAGATACACTCCCAGAGGGCGGCAGCCTAGCGTGTGCAATGCTGCTAAAAGCAGCTAGCGAGCGAACAACTCGGAATGAGGGCCATAGTTTTGCCCAACTGATAACAAATTTGCTGCTGCGATTAACTCTGAATTACTCCCAATCTCCTTCTGATGTGCACTAATATACTGTACATTTAATTGGATAAAACATAGTTTTGCTTAATAGTTTGCCTGTCATGTTAAAATAAATACTGTAAAAATACTGCTTGTCACTCACTCAAATTGGTTCAGGTAAGAAAGAACGTATCTAAACTGATGCTGAATGTAGCCGGACAGTGCTTGGTAGAAGTAAAGAGACAGTGGAATAAGTGAGAAAGTGCTACAGTAGTTTATGCTTAAATAGAGGTATTGTTCTTAAATATACAGTTTATTTAACTTTAATTAACTTCACTTTTTCAAGTTTACATTTAGTGCAAATGTTAATTATGTGTGAAGTATGCCAGAAAGAATGTTTCTTCTGGTTTAAAAAATGGTTATGCAGATTATATTTACTGTATAACAATGCCTTTTCCTGTTTGCTGTATATCCACTACGTGTGAAAGACAGCTTGTATACATGCAGTAAAATGATTAGTCATTAAGAACCTTTTAAAAACCATCTGAGGGACAATTAAACAATGTTCTCTGCTTAGCAGATGTTCCTTTTATATGCACACAATACAATTTCATCTATTTATTTTCCTTTAAGGATTATTCATACACAACTTGTAAGCAAGAGGAAAGTTAGAAAATTATATATTCTGATAAAAAAATGTTAAAAAACATTGTAACTACATAAGGATTAATTTGATTATTGAACAAACAACAAATGCATATACTGTATAAAGAAATCTCTGTAAACCGAAACTGGTAAAAGTATGTATAAAATAAATTAGCATTTTCCTATACTCCATTCTCATTCACTACATCATCAGATTTATCAGTCCAAAGCAGATTGACTTGAAAGTAATTGCATAGCACAGATGTGTTTTATCTCCCTTACACAATGCCAGAATACTGTTTAGAAGTTTTATAAGCTACTGTAAAATTAATTTGAATAATTATTTCCAGGTGCATTTTAACGCTCATAATTTGACTAAAAGTGCTGTGTGAAGAATAGATGCTGTAAATATTACTAGGAGTCATTTTTGTCCTGTACTTATATGTTCTTAAACTCTTTACTTGGTATTCTCTGTAATAGATAGTAGTTAGTATAAACACCTCATATTAACTATGTAATAAATTCAAAAGTTGCCAAGTTATCAGGACCCATTGTCCGTTATTTAGACATCACATTGACATACCTCCCAACTTTTGATATGCCCTATTTGCATTCGAGAAAAGGGGTCATGACCTTGACTGAATAGGGACATGGCCTTAAATTGGTGGGCGCGGCCTCGTGACACATCCTGAGTTTTTCTAATTTTGGAGGTGTGCTCAGCGCTCCCAAAGCATCTGGACAGCCCCAAGCTCACCTCTCTGAACTGTGTATGCAACTAGTATGCACAAGGAGATTGTGCTAATTAATATTATATATATGACACTTGTATATTGTGTGTGACGGAGTCTGTATACAGAGCAGAAGAGAACTTGTAGTGGAAAAAAGCTGCAGGTGCTACAAAACATTTTAGCACTTCATACGCAGATTCAGAGACTCAGTTGCACACAAATATACAATTGTCATATTATATATCAAATTAATCAGCACAGTCTCCTTGTGCATCCTAGTAGCATTGCGTTGTGACTAAGATGCAATTTCACCAAAAAAAGACACTCAATACTAGCAGAGTCTCGCACAACTTAGCTGTATTCAGGAATCACTTGCAGAGCAGCAGTGATCAAAGGCTCCCACAAACTTCCCCTACCCTGTGGAACGCTGCAGCCCACAAGTGAAATAGCAAGACAATGTTTGGATAGAGAGACTTTCCCAATGGAATCTGGACAGTTGGGAGGTATACATTGTCTTTGTAGGATTGTTTGTGAGTGTTCATTGCCAGGTACACTGAGAGGGAAGGTGGCCTGTCTTGGAGTAAGAGCATTCAAGAGACACACTAACCCCACCAATATGGTTTGCCATCCCCTCTCCAATGGTATTCTGCCACTTTGCAATGAATACAATTCTTGAATTAAAAGAAAGACTAATAAAAAATTATGGGCCACACAATTTAGAGCATCAACCCGGCGTCAGTCAGGTTGGGTCATTATGACCTGGGCAGTTTTGACTTGTGTGTATTTTTATTTATGTAATGCGACGTCAAACTTCTCAGTAGCTGGAGTTAAGAACCCTCACTTCTTGTTTTTCATCACAGCTTAGTTGATGTGCGACTGCGCAGGGAGATAGACACGCGCAAATGTCAAAAAGGTAAATATGACCCAAACTTATAATCATTGTTACAATTTCGAGACAAATTAGTGTAGTGTTTATGTTTTTTGTTATTTATAGGTTTTTCTTCAAAATGGATTGCGAGGAACGTGTAGTTTATCTTTTTTAGAGGAATCTGATTAAGAACAAAGTGACAATTTGACAGAAAGTGAGGTAAATGAAGATCACATTAGTATACGCAGCCAGCAGTGTGACACAGCGCAGGAGGCTTCTGATAGTGATGATGATGATGATATAACTCTGAGCGCACTACAGCATCAAATACGTTCCTCCATTCTAGTCATCCTCAGCAATATTCTTCAAGCACAAACACCCGCCAAACCAGTGTTAATTTTGTCAGGTATTTTGAATTTCATTTTAGTCTTAGTCACTTTCCTAAAATTTGACGAAATTAATTATCATATTTTAGTCAAATTTTTTAATTTAGTCTTAGTCAAGTTTTAGTCAGTGGATCTTGACGAACATTTTCGTCTAATTTTAGTCATTGATTTAGTCATGGCTTTGCAGTTTTATGATACTGTGACTACTGTCACTATGGCCCTCATTCCGAGTTGTTCGCTCGCAAGCTGCTTTTTGCAGCATTGCACACACTAAGCCGCCGCCTACTGGGAGTGAATCTTAGCTTAGCAAAATTGCGAACGAAAGATTCTCAAAATTGCGAATAGAAATTTCTTTGCAATTTCTGAGTAGCTCGATACTTACTCTGCCACTGCGATCAGTTCAGTCAGTTTCGTTCCTGGTTTGACGTCACAAACACACCCAGCGTTCGCCCAGCCACTCTCCTGTTTCTCCAGCCACTCCGCGTTTTTCCCAGAAACGGTAGCGTTTTTTCACACACACCCATAAAACGGCCAGTTTCCACCCAGAAACACCCACTTCCTGTCAATCACACTACGATCACCAGAACGAAGAAAAAACCTCGTAATGCCGTGAGTAAAATACCAAATTTACTTGGCGCAGTCGCAGTGCGAACATTGCGCATGCGCAATTAGCGGAAAATCGCTGCGATGCGAAGAAAATTACCTAGTGAACAACTCGGAATGAGGGCCTATGTGTTTTAGTACTGTAGTTAATTGGGTATTAAACAAGTGCAACATAACAGACACAAATGCTATTTCCTTTTACAGCAGGTAATTTATTTTCTGCAAATATTAATTTAAGAATACAATTGTTCTTTAAAAGAGTTAAAACCTTAAACATCCTTAACCCTACTTAAGTAGTAGTAGTTGACGTTCACTTCACATTCACACATCAAGATGTAAAACGTAATCTACAATTACAATATATACATTCTAGTACATATACATAGTCATACTGATAAAAGAAAACTATTATTCTCGCTTATGACCCAGCCTTGTTGTATGTATAAAAATACAGTTAATTTAAATAGTACAATAAAACACTCAAAATAAACAAAACCTGTCTGATACAAGTAAGTAGTATGCATATCATATGCTAATAATAATATTTAGCTATTTAGCAGCTAGCTAGCTTAATTGAGTGATTCTCATCACAACAAAGAGTTGTTGTTGTGCAGCCAAAAAATACAACCTGGTTGATCCTCCGACTCCTACCTAAGATAATAAGCAGTGGAAGCTGTAAAGAATGTGGATGCATATCATATGCTAATAATAATATATAGCTATTTAGCTGAACTGAGTGATTTTCAGTCTTATGGTTTACATTACTACATCTCTCTGTTTAGTTTCAGGAAGGCACTTCTCTCTAAGATGACCCTTGCCTTGTTGCAATGGGCCCTTGTCAGGTCCCCTGTTACACTAAACACCCTCTTGGGAAAATCCTGTGATGCAGCCATTGCAAGCAAATCTAGTGCCAGCAGCTTCAAATTTAGATATAGTTCTGGGCCAACCAAAAGTCCATCCCATGTTCCAAATCTGATATCTTCAGAGATGAGAGATCATCTTTGCATTTCCTTATATGCTGTTGAACACTGGGCTTGGGTGGTTTTGCTGACATGGTGGATAAAAACCTAAATTGCGGTCGCTTTACTTCTGAGGGCACCTCTTCAACTTCATCCTTCTTTGATGCATCTCCATCATTTTTCTTTAACTGATCCTCCTCCACCTGTGTTGTGGATGTGGATGCACTGGGGATGACACATTTTTCTGCTTCTTCCAGAAGTTCACTGATTCCATCATCTGTGTTTTTAAAGAGTGCATCTAAAGCAACTGTTGGGTCTAGAAAACAAGCAGCAGCTGCAAGTGGAGACAACTTTGCTCATTGGGAAATAGGAAGCAGCTGAAGCGTTATTTCAGGTTCACTTTCATTTTATCTGCCAGTACACGCAGGTCTCTGTGAGCTGATACAAGATAGAACTGAAAGAGGTGAGTAATGAAGTCCAGTAAGGCTGGCCCTATCAAAGTATCAAAGACAGAGACATTGTATCACTTTGAAGTGTTTTTGTGTGGTCAGCAAAGGCAGCAAGAGATCTCAGATAGCAGTTAGCTTGATCCACTCACTTTGCAGGAAACAATCCCAACCCATCTCATCTGCAACATGGACCACAGAATCCTTCACCTGAAGAAGGCGTGAAACCAATAGAAATGTGCTGGACCATCTTGTCACACAATCTTTAATTAAAATAAGTCCACAGAGCTGGCAAACTTTCTCCATTGCAACTGAAGACCTGTGAAACTGATAACTGCTTTCACATTTTCCAAGAGACGGGCAGCAGAGACTTCTTTGTGGACCATGTTGACGATTAACTGCAATGTGTAAACAGAACAGGGTGTCCGCTCCATAATGCCTCCTTAAATGAGAAAAAGACCACCAAGGACAAAGTACTTCATTATTTTTTTATGTACTCTTATTTGACATGTAGTAAATCTAATAGGCTTACCTTGCCTCTTCACTTTCATGTTCTCCTCACTCTCCTCATCCTCTTCAGAATCTGCAGAGCCTATTTCATCTTCTTCCAGTCTAAATGCAGCGACCATGTTTCTCCCATTATCTGTGATAACTGTAAGAATCTTGTTTTCTGGTATTCCCCACATTTCAGTGCACTGGTCAACACAAGGTTTGATGGAATGAGCAGTATGTGGATGGGAGATCTTTGAGACAAAGTAGTATGTGTTCAGGTTGGTTTTGCACAGTGCAAAAGTAACATGCATTTATAGTAAGGTACGAAGCAGTCAGTCCCTTGGTTGTCCAAATGTCAAGACCAAATGTTATTTTCCGTGCACTGGCTACTCGATCTTTAAAAAAAAAAATTTCATCCTTATAAATTATATAATTGAGGTAATTTTGGTTTTCTTAGGGATGGTCAGTCTTTTGTCAACTGCCTCCATCATGCAAATGAATTCTTTGTCCTCCACTATCCAGGCTAGCAGACCACTACGACCTATCCACAAGGCTACAGCTCTCTCTTTAGTTTGTTGTTCTTTTGCTTCTGGATGGTACTTTGAAGCCAAAACTATCACATTTTGGAAGACTTGTCTGTTTTTCTTTTCCCCTGCCTGTTTTCGGTACAGTGATAGTCTCCAGAATCTGAGTATTAAAAAAGTATTTTATATTATTCAATATGTTTTGACTCAAAATCAGGTTATATACACAGTATGTCTGTAACAGATTTCATGCTTCAATCATCTACACACATAAACATTATAAGACTCTCTGACTCGCTCCTTCTTGTTGTCTCCAACTTCAAACCTTCAAGTAGAAGCATTTCTGCAAATTTCAAATCTCACCTCAGAGCAGGGTCGGACTGGCCCACAGGGGGAAAGGGGAAACTACCGGTGGGCCCCACTGCCTGTGGGCCCTCCTCCTCCTCTAGGGATCAGGTTCCAGACTCTATCCTAGTGCACTTGAATTATGCATTATACATATGTTACATTATACTTCACAAGAATATGGATTATTAGATGTTTATTAAGGGGAACAGAAAATGTACTCTGTAATGGTTAGCCAAATGTCTGTGGTGGCTGGCCACACCCCAGTGGAGACTGGCCACACTCTTAAGCATGGGACCCTACAACAGCATTTCCCCGGTGGGCCCTTCATACCCCATTCCGACACGGCCTCAGGGCACCTTATCAAATTCCAGAACAACCACTGACATAAGCTTCATTATAAGCTATGTAATTACACATACCCAGCCAACCAGAACCTATACAGTGTACACAGTCCATCCAGTCCACCTGACCCAACACCACATACACAGTCCAACTCCACACATAGTTTATCTTTATTCACTTCCACATCCACATCCAATACAGGTCATATTTACCTTAGAAAACACTGAAGGATGGCATGTCTTCAAGTATCGCTTCAAATTCATAGTATTTTTTCAGCCATCTTAATTCCACACAGCACTCCATCAGTGGAAACAATACACTGTGTCTTTCTTTCAGATTTACAATAACTGAAGTGTGTCCATAAATTATCTCTCCATTTCCTTCCCACTGCCAAAGCTACAGTCGCAGGCAAAGTTGCTGAACTGTCATCATCATTTGGCATTTTGTATATTAAGCTGCCTATTACAGTGACCACCTTCTTGTTCACATCAGCTAGTAGTCCTCCAGTCCAAACTTGGCCAAGAAGTCTCTAACAAAAAAGAAAAAGAAAAATAGCATCCAAAATATTTGTATTTAAATAACATAAATAAATAAATAAATAAATAAATATGAAAGGTCACAGTTGAGTACACTCTTACCAAGGCCACCTCCACTGCCGCACCACTCTGTGTATGTATATATATATATATATATATATATATACTGTCAAAAAGCTCTGGAACTCTAGTCCTCCCCCACAGGGTGTATCTTGCTTAGGTGCCTTCCCCAGGGATCAAGACCCTAACATGTGCAAATCCAACAAATCAGAGAGCGGCACTCAGAGACTAGTAAGCAAGTGAAAAAACTGTATTGGTGAGGTCAACGTTTCGGGGACAACCTCCCCGTCTTCAGGACAAACACACAGTGCACAAGTGAATGTTTAAATACACACTTACCCCCCTCCTTCCGATCTCCCCTCCAGCCCCCGCCGCAGCCACACCAGCCGTAATTCCTGCCCGGCGTTCTGTGTACATCACATGGTCCGGAAGTAACATCGCTGTAACCTGTGGGCCGCGTGGCCATGGCAATGCTAGGGGGGAACAAGGAAAGTAAACACATGAAGCTCCGTACATGCTCATTGCTATAATCAAAAACATTAAAATATGAGAATCATTTCCCAATTCTCCTATCTATACTGCTTTAAAATAAAATAAATATTTGTAAAAGAAAACATGCATTAAAATATATAAATGCAGTTATACCGGAGTTCCATATATGTGTCAACTTTATCCTATTACTACCACCTATGTAAACCTACTTTCTAATGAATAAGACCTGCTCATCAATCTTATTAATTGCTGGCAGGATGAGTGAACCAAATTAAAGTGTTTGTTTATACAAAAAAAGTGAAAAAAACTAGAAACTATACATTGCATATACCTTGTTACACTGGTTACCGCAATGTTACTTCCGGACCATGTGATGTACACAGAACGACGGGAAGGAAGTACGGCTGGCGTGGCTGCGGCGGGCGGTGGAGGGGAGATCGGAAGGAGGAGGGGGGTAAGTGTGTATTTAAACATTCACTTGTGCACTGTGTGTTTGTCCTGAAGACGGGGAGGTGGTCCCTGAAACGACCTCACCAATACAGTTTTTTCACTTGCTTACTAGTCTCTGAGTGCCGCCTCTGATTTATCGGATTTGTATATATATATATATATATATATATAAGGCAGCACTCAGGAGACTGTCAGATGAGTTGAAAAAACCTTGTTTATTACGACATGTTTCGGCCGTCCTCAGGAAACAAGTGATAAGAGTACAGTACAAACATTTATACCCCCTGTGTGTCCAGGTGATTGGTTGCACTTACCTGCAGCGCTCCCGACAGGCGCCAGCTCCTTCGCCCGCATCGTCCTCACCGCCCTCAACGATGACGCTCCCGTCATCAGAGCCAGTGGGATTCTGCCGTGCGGGTCACCGGACTGCAGCGGCAGACATTGGCTCCTGTGGTCACCATGGAAACCTGTATAAACAATAACGCAAGCAAAAATACAATATAAGATCAAGAAGTGAACAATTAAAAACAGTTACTGTAAAAAACAGATCTAACAGATCCCAGTGAGCATTAACCCCTACAATGGTGTATAACATTATTTAATATTGTATCTACGCTAAGTTGTATATACACCAATAGTTAAGCATGTATTACAGGAATGCATTAAGGCCTGCATATTCATTTAGGCCCAGTGGGGATATGGTATCTAATTGATGTATCCACCAACATTCTCGTTGGAGAAGTTTCTTACTTCTATTACCCCCCCTCCGGTCTAAAGGTATGTGGTCAATAATTTTTGCTTGAATAGAAGCTACACTATGACCACTTTGTACACAGTGTCGAGCAAACGGTTACTCACTATTTCCTGAATTGAGGGCTTATCTGATGGCCAATCTATGATTGGCCATTCTTTCCTTGAATAAGCAGTCCGTCTTGCCCACGTAGTACAAACCACATGGACAAGACAGAACATACACGACAAAGCGTGAAGTGCATGTAAGGGGATACTTTATCCTGAACTTTTTACCTGTGTGTGGGTGTGCAATTGCATCGCCCGTTAATAGTGATCTACATGTTACACAACCCACACACCGGTAACATCCTGCCTTCCTGGTTAGGAAGTGTGGTTTAGCTGATGGTATATTTAAATCAGTTACATCCAGCTTCACTAGTAGATCCTTCAAGTTCCTATCTCTTGTATAAGCAGGTAACAAATGTGAATTGAGAAGTCCCGGTGAATTCTTATCCGTGTTAATAATTGGCCATATTTGCTTCATCTGCTTTTTAAGCATGGGACTATGTTCATTGTACCTATTAGCCCATGGAATAATACTCTTTTTTTGCACTTTTTTGCCACTCATTTCCAATGTTTGGTCTCTTGATAATGCTAGGACTCTTACCTTGGTGGCCTTTAAATTTGCCTGTTTGTATCCTCTTGACTTAAATTTATCCACCATCTCATTTAGTGCTGATTCAACCTGTGTGGGATCACTAGTGATCCTCTGCACTCTCAACATTTGTGAGAATGGCAGACCTTCTTTCAATGCCAAGGGATGTGCGCTGTTGTGATGTAACATGGTGTTCCTATCCGTGGTTTTATAAAAAGAGATGTAACTAGTTGATGGTTCCCCAGCTGAATCTCTACATCAAGAAAGTTAATGATGGAATCACTAATACAAAAAGTCAATTTGACTACACTATCTGAATTGTTATGAACCTCAAGTTCATGCTGTAGTTCCTCCACACTGCCATCTCTAAGAATCAGCAAGTTGTCTATGCATCTACGATATAATATTAGACCATTATTGATGTGACTCTGATAAATTAGCTGCTGTTCCACATAATACATAAACGCATTAGCGTACAATGGGGCCACATTGGACCCCATCGCACAACCTGACTTTTAGAGGTAGTAGGCCCCATTAAACATGAAATAATTTCTGGTAAGAACCAGTGTTAATAATTCGACAAAAAATTCCACAGGTGGTCCCACATAGCATGTATTCCCCGTGATGATAGCTCTAACTGCTGCTATGCCATCAACATGTGGTATGCACGTATATAAACTAGATACATCAGCACTGCACATAACTGTATGTGCTGGTAGAATACCCACAGTGTTGAGGCAATGCAGGAGGTCAGTGGTATCCTTTAGGTAAGAAGGCATCTTTCGGATGCAAGGATTGAGTAGAGCATCCAAAAACACTGAAACCAGTTGGTATAGTGAACCTCTGGCAGATATAACCTTGTCAAGTGTGATACCTCCAGTATATGTGCACTTCACTTTCACTTAACGCACTGCACAGCACCGGGGGGATACCGGCAGGGGAACTATACAGATTTACAGATGATGATGCGGATTGCTTACTCTTTAAGGACCGTCTGGGTAATGTTGACATAACCGACACGGCTGAGGACATCTATCACCAACTATTGAAACTTAAACGCCGCAAAATAGATTTCCTCCTACACGGCATCTCTCTCTGATTATCACAGAGACAAATTAATTCCGCTGGGGTTCAGGGTGCGTAATGTCCCCACGATTGGGCGCTTTAACCCCGACTTCTGCAAGAAGTGGATTGGCATACTAAACAAGTGCAGCCTGGACTTACTCCTTTTGATAGTGGAGGAGGCAGGCAAGGAGTTAGCCATCACTAGGGAGAAAATTGGCCAATTGGAAAGTGAACATCTCACTATTCTACGCAATGACACCCAGCAAGATTGGCTCTTGAAATTGCAAACCCAATGTGATAATTATCGGAGAGACCTGACAAAATTCAAGAGGAATAAATATACCATTGTCAAGGATGATTATGATACCAACCGTGTGTATAGGTGGCTTATGGGGGGTGAGATGGCAGCCAATGCACCCTATAACCATAAACCAAAAAGTGGTGAGACCAGGTGGCGCAACCTTCACACATCTAGAAGTGTATAATGGAATGGGCTTACACAGATGAAAATAGCAGAATAATCCCAATTCCAAGCTGAATGGCAATATACTAAAAAGATAACAGAAAAATACAGAACATAGTATATTCCGCTTGAATGATAGTGTGATTTTATTAATCAATGGTCCCACTCACATATCATAGCTGATAAATTTGCCTGTAGTAATCAGAATCTCATTCTGGCTGGCTCAACTTCATAAATATGTTGAACACATATTTTCCATATTAAGCTTGAAAATAGAGAATAATAATGGTGCAATATCGTCTGTGTGTATGATTAAAAATCTTTTTTAAAGAAAAAACCCACTCACAAACAAAGATTAAAAAACAGCATGTAACAAAGGGCATCCAGGACAATCAGAAAACCGCAGCAGACAGCATAGAGATATAGTCACCCGAAGTCCCGGTCACTTAGGTTGTCCCCACACTGTTAGATACATCCTCCAGATCCTCCGTCAAAAACACACATGTAGGTCCCCAGGCTTAAGCACTTTCGGATCGTCTATCCTTCTTCAGAAGCGTGGGGAACAAATTAACTTAGCAGCCTTAAATATTACACTGATTTATAAAACAGGGAACACCTGTTAGTGATTCAATCACCGGCGTCCTTCCTGCAGGCGGATCCACGTCACCGGAAGTGACGTTTTGCATTTCACTTCATAATCCCGGAAGCCTCGTCACCGGAAGTGACGTCTGCGGGTCACGGCTAGCGTGATCTGCGTTCCATTCCCCGTTTTTGATGTCACAGCATATTTAAAAATCGGCATAATTTAAAGTCCATATCTCAAAGACAAGATACCATGAATTAAAAAAACATGTATATACATATAAAGAGACCCATCCAGGGAAATACATAAACCATAATAAATATTATAAAAACATCAAGAGGAGATAGGAATAAATCATGGCCAGGGTTATAAAAACATATTAAAAACTATAAAAACCATTTTAATTCAAAATCACCATTGAGGCCCAAAGGTGCTAAGGTTTTTAATTTGTAAATCCACTTCATCTCTGTTTTAGATAAAATAACTTAAGTTTCTTTATTACGTGGGGTCAGACTAATAGTTTGAATACCCCAAAAGGATTTAAAATGACAGGGTTTACATGTATGTTGTATTTTAAAGTGCTTGGAAACTGTATGTGTGTCTAAACCTTTTTTCACATTATAAATGTTCTGGTTTTGAGGTTCCTACCTGTCTTACCGACATAAATTAGACCACAGTCGCACTCCAATGCATAAATGATGTTTCTAGAGTTACACGTAATAAAATCCTTAATTGGGTATGTAATGAACCCTACTATGAACTCTTTTATTTTACTCGTGCCTTTTGTACATTTACACATGGCACAAAGGCCACACCTGTAAAACCCTTTGCTTCTAATACTGCTCCTCTTAGGGGCCTCAATGGAGCTCCGTACCAAGCTGTCTTTAATGGATTTCAATCTCCTATATATGAAACCTGGCCTAACTGGTAGCATTGGACCTAAAATGGGATCTTTAGTCAATACCATCCAATGTTTGTTCATAATAAACTCGATTTCTTTATATTGGGAACTAAAATTAGAAATAAAAGACCACTGTGAAGCATTCTCTTTGGACTTCTTTCGATTAGTGCTATGTAGCAAATCTTCCCGGTTAACAGTTTTAGTTTTTTCCTCAGCTCTTATTAGTGCCTCCATACTGTTAGAGATGAGCGGGTTCGGTTCCTCGGAATCCGAACCCCCCCCGAACTTCACGCTTTTTACACGGGTCCGAGGCAGACTCGGATCTTCCCGCCTTGCTCGGCTAACCCGAGCGCGCCCGAACGTCATCATCCCGCTGTCGGATTCTCGCGAGGCTCGTATTCTATCGCGAGACTCGGATTCTATATAAGGAGCCGCGCGTCGCCGCCATTTTCACACGTGCATTGAGATTGATAGGGAGAGGACGTGGTTGGCGTCCTCTCCGTTTAGATAGAGAGTGAGACACTTGATTTACTGGAGCATTAGGAGTACTCAGAGAGTGCAGAGTTTTGCTGATAGTTATACTAGTGGTGACCACCAGTTTTATTTATTATTTAATATAATCCGTTCTCTGCCTGAAAAAAAACGATACACAGTCACATACCATATCTGTGCTCAGCCTCAGTGTGCTGCATGATATAATATCATCTATGTATATCTGACTGTGCTGAGTAGTGCTCACTGCTCACACAGCTTAATTGTGGGGGAGACTGGGGAGCAGTTATAGCAGGAGTACATATTTAACAGTGCACACTTTTGCTGCCAGAGTGCCAGTGTGACTGACCAGCAGTGACCACCAGTATATTGTCTGCCTGAAAAAGTTAAACACTCGTGTGGTGTTTTTTTTTTATTCTATAAACGCATTCTGCTGACAGTGTCCAGCAGGTCCGTCATTCATTATATTTCTATCTTCTTCATACTAGTAGTTTAGGAGTCTGCAGTGCTGACAGTGTCCAGCAGGTCCGTCATTATACAATATATACCTGTCCTGCAGTAGTGATATATATATATTTTTTATATCATTATCATCCAGTCTATACTAGCAGACGCAGTACGGTAGTCCACGGCTGTAGCTACCTCTGTGTCGGCAGTCGCTTGTCCATAATTGTATACCTACCTGTGGTGGTTTTTTTTTTTTCTATCTTCTTCATATTAGTAGTTTAGGAGTCTGCAGTGCTGACAGTGTCCATCAGGTCCGTCATTATACAATATATACCTGTCCTGCAGTAGTGATATATATATATATATTTTTTATATCATTATCATCCAGTCTATACTAGCAGACGCAGTACGGTAGTCTACGGCTGTAGCTACCTCTGTGTCGGCAGTCGCTCGTCCATAATTGTATACCTACCTGTGGTGGTTTTTTTTTCCATCTTCTTCATACTAGTAGTTTAGGAGTCTGCAGTGCTGACAGTGTCCAGCAGGTCCGTCATTATACAATATATACCTGTCCTGCAGTAGTGATATATATATATTTTTTATATCATTATCATCCAGTCTATACTAGCAGACGCAGTACGGTAGTCCACGGCTGTAGCTACCTCTGTGTCGGCAGTCGCTCGTCCATAATTGTATACCTACCTGTGGTGGTTTTTTTTTTTTCCATCTTCTTCATACTAGTAGTTTAGGAGTCTGCAGTGCTGACAGTGTCCAGCAGGTCCGTCATTATACAATATATACCTGTCCTGCAGTAGTGATATATATATATTTTTTATATCATTATCATCCAGTCTATACTAGCAGACGCAGTACGGTAGTCCACGGCTGTAGCTACCTCTGTGTCGGCAGTCGCTCGTCATCCATAAGTACACTAGTATCCATCCATCTCCATTGTTTACCTGAGGTGCCTTTTAGTTGTGCCTATTAAAATATGGAGAACAAAAATGTTGAGGTTCCAAAAATAGGGAAAGATCAAGATCCACTTCCACCTCGTGCTGAAGCTGCTGCCACTAGTCATGGCCGAGACGATGAAATGCCATCAACGTCGTCTGCCAAGGCCGATGCCCAATGTCATAGTACAGAGCATGTAAAATCCAAAACACAAAATATCAGTAAAAAAGGACTCAAAAATCTAAAATAAAATCGTCGGAGAAGTGTAAACTTGCCAATATGCCATTTACCACACGGAGTGGCAAGGAACGGCTGAGGCCCTGGCCTATGTTCATGGCTAGTGGTTCAGCTTCACATGAGGATGGAAGCACTCAGCCTCTCGCTAGAAAAATTAAAAGACTTAAGCTGGCAAAAGCACAGCAAAGAACTGTGCGTTCTTCGAAATCACAAATCCACAAGGAGAGTCCAATTGTGTCGGTTGCGATGCCTGACCTTCCCAACACTGGACGTGAAGAGCATGCGCCTTCCACCATTTGCACGCCCCCTGCAAGTGCTGGAAGGAGCACCCGCAGTCCAGTTCCTGATAGTCAGATTGAAGATGTCAGTGTTGAAGTACACCAGGATGAGGAGGATATGGGTGTTGCTGGCGCTGGGGAGGAAATTGACCAGGAGGATTCTGATGGTGAGGTGGTTTGTTTAAGTCAGGCACCCGGGGAGACACCTGTTGTCCGTGGGAGGAATATGGCCATTGACATGCCTGGTGAATATACCAAAAAAATCAGCTCTTCAGTGTGGAAGTATTTCAACAGAAATGCAGACAACATTTGTCAAGCCGTGTGTTGCCTTTGTCAAGCTGTAATAAGTAGGGGTAAGGACGTTAACCACCTCGGAACATCCTCCCTTATACGTCACCTGCAGCGCATTCATCATAAGTCAGTGACAAGTTCAAAAACTTTGGGCGACAGCGGAAGCAGTCCACTGACCAGTAAATCCCTTCCTCTTGTAACCAAGCTCACGCAAACCACCCCACCAACTCCCTCAGTGTCAATTTCCTCCTTCCCCAGGAATGCCAATAGTCCTGCAGGCCATGTCACTGGCAATTCTGACGAGTCCTCTCCTGCCTGGGATTCCTCCGATGCATCCTTGCGTGTAACGCCTACTGCTGCTGGCGCTGCTGTTGTTGCTGCTGGGAGTCGATGGTCATCCCAGAGGGGAAGTCGTAAGACCACTTTTACTACTTCCACCAAGCAATTGACTGTCCAACAGTCCTTTGCGAGGAAGATGAAATATCACAGCAGTCATCCTGCTGCAAAGCGGATAACTGAGGCCTTGGCATCCTGGGCGGTGAGAAACGTGGTTCCGGTATCCATCATTACTGCAGAGGCAACTAGAGACTTGTTGGAGGTACTGTGTCCCCGGTACCAAATACCATCTAGGTTCCATTTCTCTAGGCAGGCGATACCGAAAATGTACACAAACCTCAGAAAAAGACTCACCAGTGTCCTAAAAAATGCAGTTGTACCCAATGTCCACTTAACCACGGACATGTGGACAAGTGGAGCAGGGCAGACTCAGGACTATATGACTGTGACAGCCCACTGGGTAGATGTATGGACTCCCGCCGCAAGAACAGCAGCGGCGGCACCAGTAGCAGCATCTCGCAAACGCCAACTCTTTCCTAGGCAGGCTACGCTTTGTATCACCGCTTTCCAGAATACGCACACAGCCAAAAACCTCTTATGGCAACTGAGGAAGATCATCGCAGAATGGCTTACCCCAATTGGACTCTCCTGTGGATTTGTGGCATCGGACAACGCCAGCAATATTGTGTGTGCATTAAATCTGGGCAAATTCCAGCACGTCCCATGTTTTGCACATACCTTGAATTTGGTGGTGCAGAATTATTTAAAAAACGAGAGGGGCGTGCAAGAGATGCTGTCGGTGGCCAGAAGAATTGCGGGACACTTTTGGCGTACAGGCACCACGTACAGAAGACTAGAGCAACACCAAAAACGCCTGAACCTGCCCTGCCATCATCTGAAGCAAGAAGTGGTAACGAGGTGGAATTCTACCCTCTATATGCTTCAGAGGTTGGAGGAGCAGCAAAAGGCTATTCAAGCCTATACAACTGAGCACGATATAGGAGGTGGAATGCACCTGTCTCAAGCGCAGTGGAAAATGATTTCAACGTTGTGCAAGGTTCTGCAACCTTTTGAACTTGCCACACGTGAAGTCAGTTCAGACACTGCCAGCCTGAGTCAGGTCATTCCCCTCATCAGGCTTTTGCAGAAGAAGCTGGAGAGATTGAAGGAGGAGCTAACACAGAGCGATTCCGCTAGGCATGTGGGACTTGTGGATGGAGCCCTTAATTCGCTTAACAAGGATTCACGGGTGGTCAATCTGTTGAAATCAGAGCACTACATTTTGGCCACCGTGCTCGATCCTAGATTTAAAACCTACCTTGGATCTCTCTTTCCAGCAGACACAAGTCTGCAGGGGTTCAAAGAACTGCTGGTGAGAAAATTGTCAAGTCAAGCGGAACGCGACCTGTCAACATCTCCTCCTTCACATTTTCCCGCAACTGGGGGTGCGAGGAAAAGGCTCAGAATTCCGAGCCCACCCGCTGGCGGTGATGCAGGGCAGTCTGGAGCGACTGCTGATGCTGACATCTGGTCCGGACTGAAGGACCTGACAACGATTACGGACATGTCGTCTACTGTCACTGCATATGATTCTCTCCCCATTGAAAGAATGGTGGAGGATTATATGAGTGACCGCATCCAAGTAGGCACGTCAGACAGTCCGTACGTATACTGGCAGGAAAAAGAGGCAATTTGGAGGCCCTTGCACAAACTGGCTTTATTCTACCTAAGTTGCCCTCCCACAAGTGTGTACTCCGAAAGAGTGTTTAGTGCCGCCGCTCACCTTGTCAGCAATCGGCGTACGAGGTTACTTCCAGAAAATGTGGAGAAGATGATGTTCATTAAAATGAATTATAATCAATTCCTCCATGGAGACATTCACCAGCAGCAATTGCCTCCACAAAGTACACAGGGAGCTGTGATGGTGGATTCCAGTGGGGACGAATTGATAATCTGTGAGGAGGGGGATGTACACGGTGATGAATCGGAGGATGATGATGAGGTGGACATCTTGCCTCTGTAGAGCCAGTTTGTGCAAGGAGAGATTAATTGCTTCTTTTTTGGTGGGGGTCCAAACCAACCCTTCATTTCAGTCACAGTCGTGTGGCAGACCCTGCCACTGAAATGATGGGTTGGTTAAAGTGTGCATGTCCTGTTTATACAACATAAGGGTGGGTGGGAGGGCCCAAGGACAATTCCATCTTGCACCTCTTTTTTCTTTCATTTTTCTTTGCGTCATGTGCTGTTTGGGGAGTGTTTTTTGGAAGGGCCAGCCTGCGTGACACTGCAGTGCCACTCCAAGATGGGCCAGGTGTTTGTGTCGGCCACTAGGGTCACTGAGCTTACTCACACAGCTACCTCATTGCGCCTCTTTTTTTCTTTGCGTCATGTGCTGTTTGGGGAGTATTTTTTGGAAGGGCCATCCTGCCTGACACTGCAGTGCCACTCCTAGAAGGGCCAGGTGTTTGTGTCGGCCACTTGGGTCGCTGAGCTTACTCACACAGCTACCTCATTGCGCCTCTTTTTTTCTTTGCGTCATGTGCTGTTTGGGGAGTATTTTTTGGAAGGGCCATCCTGCCTGACACTGCAGTGCCACTCCTAGATGGGCCAGGTGTTTGTTGTCGGCCACTTGGGTCGCAGAGCTTAGTCACACAGCTACCTCATTGCGCCTCTTTTTTTCTTTGCGTCATGTGCTGTTTGGGGAGTATTTTTTGGAAGGGCCATCCTGCGTGACACTGCAGTGCCACTCCTAGATGGGCCAGGTGTTTGTGTCGGCCACTTGGGTCGCTGAGCTTAGTCACACAGCGACCTCATTGCGCCTCTTTTTTTCTTTGCGTCATGTGCTGTTTGGGGAGTGTTTTTTGGAAGGGCCATCCTGCGTGACACTGCAGTGCCACTCCTAGATGGGCCAGGTGTTTGTGTCGGCCACTAGGGTCGCTGAGCTTACTCACACAGCTACCTCATTGCGCCTCTTTTTTTTCTTCTTTGCGTCATGTGCTGTTTGGGGAGTATTTTTTGGAAGGGCCATCCTGCCTGACACTGCAGTGCCACTCCTAGATGGGCCAGGTGTTTGTGTCGGCCACTTGGGTCGCTGAGCTTAGTCACACAGCTACCTCATTGCGCCTCTTTTTTTCTTTGCGTCATGTGCTGTTTGGGGAATGTTTTTTGGAAGGGCCATCCTGCGTGACACTGCAGTGCCACTCCTAGATGGGCCAGGTGTTTGTGTCGGCCACTTGGGTCGCTGAGCTTAGTCATCCAGCGACCTCGGTGCAAATTTTAGGACTAAAAATAATATTGTGAGGTGTGAGGTGTTCAGAATAGACTGAAAATGAGTGGAAATTATGGTTATTGAGGTTAATAATACTTTGGGATCAAAATGACCCCCAAATTCTATGATTTAAGCTGTTTTTTAGGGTTTTTTGAAAAAAACACCCGAATCCAAAACACACCCGAATCCGACAAAAAAAATTCGGTGAGGTTTTGCCAAAACGCGTTCGAACCCAAAACCAAAACACAAAACCCGAAAAATTTCCGGTGCACATCTCTACATACTGTATCCCTTTTCAATAAATCGATCGCATAATTCCCTTGTTTGTGTTTCACAGGTGCTTGGATCAGTACAATTATGCTTCACTCTTAAAAATTGACTATACGGTATCCCATCTAGCCAATGCTCATGATGCTGGCTGGTTCTTTCAATGAAGCTATTCGAATCCGTAGGTTTACGGTATAATTTGGTGTTAAGTGTACCATCTTTTATATAGATACATAGATCAAGGTACATAATTTCATCCCGGCTCACAGTGGTAGTTAATTTAATATTGGATTGATTGTTATTCAGCATTTCAATAAAGGAATCCAACTCTTCAGAGTCCCTTTTCCACACAAACAACAAATCATCAATGTAGTGACGTCATAGCACCAGGCCTGCCCCAAGATCCTCTCCATGCCACGCTACTTGATCTTCCCAGTAGGCCATAAAGAGGTTTGCATAGCTCGGGGCAAACCTGGTGCCCATCGCAGTCCCCACACGCTGGAAATAATAATTCCCATTAAAGATAAAATAATTATTCCTTAATATAAACCTAATTCCATCTAAAATGAAAGCCTTCAAATCAACAGAATAGTCAGAGGATTCAAGGAAATAAGATACCACCTCTATGCCTTTATCTTCTTCTATAATTGTTTATAAGGTGGAAACATCAGAACTTACGAGTATATAACCATCCTTCCACTCTAATTTGTCCAATATGGTCAAAAGTTGTCCTGTATCTTTAAGATAAGATTTTGTTTGTTTTACCAAAGGTTGTAGATAGTGATCTATCACCATTGAGAGGTTGGAGGTTATACTATTCGTCCTGGACACTATTGGCCTACCCGGTGGATGAACAGGGTCCTTATGGATCTTAGGTAAGCAATAAATGGTGGGGATTGTAGGGTGTTCAATATTTATAAATTCAAATTCATCCTGGGTCAAAACACCTTTTGATAGTGCTTCAGTGGTCCACTTACGTAGGGAATCACTAATCTTTATAGTAGGATCTGATTTTATTTTTAAATACGTAATACCATCCCCAAGTTGGCGATCTATTTCAGCTATATAATCTACTTTGTCCATCAGGACAAGACCGCCCCCCTTGTCGGCCGGTTTTATAATAATACTGTCATCATTCCTTAAGGCTTTCAAGGCTGACCATTCTTTTCTGGTAAGATTACATTTCTTACGTTTTTTTCGTAACGTCTGTTTGACATCATCTAAAACAAGTTTACTAAAGCAATCTATAAAACTGCCTTTAGCAAAAGATGGATAAAATTAGGATTTTAATTTAAATTGAGGACCGGAGGGAACTTCAGTATCCCCCGAACTGTCCCCATTTTTAGCAAAGAATCTCATTTGTGTATAAATCTTGGCAAATCAACATAGAAGTCAAAAGGCTCCAATTGACTGGTGGGAGCAAAGTTCAATCCTCTAGTCAATACTGTTTCCTCCTCTATTGTAAGAATTCTCTTACTTAAATTGAGTATCTTTGCTGTACTGGAGGTGGTATTCACAACTTTTCCCTTATTTTTAATGGGTTTCTTCCTTACTCCTCCCCTTTTACCCCTTTTAACTTTCTTATTTTTATTTTTATTTAAATTTTTAGGAGTAGTATTCTTTGGGGGTTTTAAGGGCTCAACTTCAACTAGAACATCCTCCTTCTCGGTGGGTCCATGTCTAAAAAACGAGTTCTATATTGATTCTGTCCCCTCTGATCCCACCTTCTATAGGGGGTGTCATTACTTACAGGGTAGACCTCTTCTCTAGCTCTTTGCTTAAAGTCTTCATTCCTCATATTCTCTCGCCTAAAATCCCTCCTCCCACCATTACCTTCAGAATAATTCTGTGTTTCTCTTCTCCATGTTTTATTAGTGTTAACTCTTTTTCTTCCTTTATATCTTACTTCTAGCCATTAATTTTGTCTATCTGGCATACGTTCTCTAAAACTATTCTTTCTATGTCTATTTGGTTTAGGACTTCTTTTAACAGGTGTAACAATATCTTTATTTGGTATTGGGGTCTCTAAAAGATTCTTGTCTCTAAAATACTTTATTTTCTTTCTCTCCTTAATTTCTCTTGTCTCTTTATTTAATTTACGTACTATCTCTATTTCAGCTTCTTTTACATCTTCAAGATCTAATAAGGGTTCTAATGTAGTGTGTAACCCTGAAATTTCATTATTCAAGACTTGTAGATCTTTTTTCCTCTCTCTTAATATAAGATTTATCAGTCTGTAAGAACAGTTGTCTAAAATAGAATAACATTCTTGCCTGAACGCTTCACTTGTCACATTAAAAGTGGGATTTTTTGATCTCTTTAAACCTTTAGGAATTAGTTTTTCTATTTGATACCTTTCAAGCGTATTGATCTCCCACCATAACCGATTTTCTTTAATGAGAGCTACATCTAAATTATGTAAGATTGAGGATACCGGCAGAATGTCCCAGGAGAATGTACCTGGATGCAGAAGCATGCCTTCCACCAAAGGGGAACTATACAGATTTACAGATGATGATGCGGATCTCGTACTCTTTAAGGACAGTCTGGGTAATGTTGACATAACCGACACGGCTGAGGACATCTATCACCAACTATTGAAACTTAAACGCCGCAAAATAGATTTCCTCCTACACAGCATCTCTCTCTCTGATTATCACAGAGACAAATTAATTCCACGGGGGTTCAGGGTGCGTAATGTCCCCACGATTGGGGCGCTTTAACCCCGACTTCTGCAAGAAGTGGATTGGCATACTAAACAAGTGCAGCCTGGACTTACTACTTTTGATAGTGGAGGAGGCAGGCAAGGAGTTAGCCATCACTAGGGAGAAAATTGGCCAATTGGAAAGTGAACATCTCACTATTCTATGCAATGACACCCAGCAAGATTGGCTCTTGAAATTGCAAACCCAAAGTGATAATTATCGGAGAGACCTGACAAAATTCAAGAGGAATAAATATACCATTGTCAAGGATGATTATGATACCAACCGTGTGTATAGGTTGCTTATGGGGGGTGAGATGGCAGCCAATGCACCCTATAACGCACAAGCAAAACACAGTTGGCGTAGGAGTCGGGAGGCACAGTCCAAGATGTCGGCAACTTCCAACAGTGAAAATGAAACCACTCCCAATGAAGCCCCTCTAATATATCAAGCACCCCTTTAGAGTTGGCTCAGCCCACTCCGACCTCCAAAGAAAAAGGCAGACGAGGCCGGCCACCCGTAGGGGCGGGCAATGGGCGAGGAATAAGAAGGTACTCAGCAAGAAGGAATCGCTAGTGTATAATCTATCCAACAGGACGTTTACCCCACAAGAGATTTCTGTTCTAGAAAAGGGGTTATCTTTTGTACAAACCGCTAAGTTTAGCGAGTTTGCTTTGCAGGTCGACATGCATCGATTTGCATGCAAGCTCAGATTACAAGAATTATTTCAAACACAAGGTCCAAGTTTGCCACCAAAGGATCAGACTTCTCCCCATGATGCCTTTATCAATTCTCGGCACTTGTCAACATTTGATCCACCCTCGTCAAATTCCTTCATTAAATCATACATTCGACTGGTTAATGATTCAGTGTCCAAATTCCATCAGGCTAAACCTCATAGTCACTGCAATTTGACCCGACAAGAACAAGATGCACTTAAACAACTAGGTGCCTACAGAGACATCGTAATCCGCCCCGCAGATAAGGGGGCGGGATCGTTGTTCTGAATTTGAGTGACTATATAAGTAAGGCATATCAACAGCTTAATGATGCTACTATTTATGAACCGCTTCTTCAGGACCCTACTATGAAGTACAAATTAGAAGTGGATACCATACTTAAAATAGCTCATTCACAGAGCTTAGTTTCGTCTAAACTCCTTAAAGCCCTCAAACAAGAACATCCTGAGGTACCTGTTTTTTTCACAGTGCCTAAAATCCATAAAAACTCACAGGCCCCACCGGGACGCCCAATAATCGCAGCAAGAAATTCTATATTCCATCCAATATCAGTCTTCTTGGACAGTATTCTTTAGCCCCTAATTCTTAAACATCCCAAATTTATTAAAGATACTACAGTACGTGTTTTCTTCAACGATTATCCACAGTGTCCACAGTACCACCAGGAACGATCCTTTGTGTAGTAGATGTTTGTAGCCTCTACACTAGTATTCCCCACTGTGAGGGTCTGCAAGCTATGGAAGAATTTCACAGATGAAGGATCTGGATCACAAACTGTTTCTTGACTTATTGAGGCTTATTCTCAACCACAATTTATTTCTGTTTGATGGTCATTTTATTCGTAAAAAAATGGGGTGTGCGATGGGGAGCAATGTCTCCCCATCCTTTGCCAACGTCTTTATGTTTAGGGAAGAAGTGGAGGTCTTCTTTAAGAATCCAGACATGGCAAAATATATCTTACTATACACCCGTTTCATAGATGACTTGTTTATTTTGTGGACCGGACCCCAAGCTTTTTTTGACACAGTGATGCTGACAGCCAATGCTCGAGATTCTCCGATCAAATTCACATATTCCACGAATGCATCTACCATTAATTACCTGGATGTCCAGGTTACCATCATCAATGGTACCATTCACACAGGACTTTATATTAAACCCACTGATCAAAATACTCTGCTCCGGGCCAATAGTCACCATCCTAGAGGCCTCATTAAGGGGCTCCCCAGGTCGCAGATGATTAGAGTCGCACGAATCATTAGTGACCGGTCCATACTGGGTGAGGAACTTCACAAACGTATTGTCAAGTTCCTGCAAAGAGGTTATGGCTATAGGAATCTACAGACCCAAAAGATGGAAGTTATGGCCATCCCAAGACAACTTGCTTGTGTCCAGCATTAAGAAAACCAGAGGGGAGGTGATACCATTTGTCACCCAACATAATACAGCCAGCACAGTCATCCCACGGGCTTCAAGAGCACTCTGGCCATTGGTAGCATCTGATTCCACTCTACCTACCTTTAAAAACAAGCGTCCCATGGCCTGTTTTACCAGAGGGCGCAATATCAAAGACATTATTGTTCATACCGATATAACTGGCTTTAGCAATATTACTGAACGTCCCGCTTCCTTCCTCACCAGATCAAATGGGTGCTATAAGTGCCCGAAATGCGCCACTTGCTCGCATATGCTTACTGGTTCTTCCTTTAGACACCCGCATGAAGATCGAAGTTTTTCCATCAACCATGTGCTCTCTTGTACCTCTTCATATATTGTGTACATTATAGTGTGCCCATGCAATTTAATGTATGTGGGCAAATCGATTAGACCTATGAGGGAGCGGATGGCCCTTTACAGGTCTGCAATCAAGCAAGCCACTTTGAGAAAAGGAGCAGATCAGCCTGTTGCAAGGCACTTTATTGATGCAGGACACGCTATTAATGACCTTAAACATATGGTTATAAACCATGTGGAAAAGTCTTTGAGATGGGGCGACCGAGAAGGCAAACTCCTCCATTTGGAGGCAGTAGTGGATCCATAGACTTGGAACTATTAGCCCTAATGGGCTGAATGAAATGATGCCCTGGCACGTATTCTCCCATTAATGGATAATTCTCCCGATGGACTCCGTTTAAAATTTATTTGAACGCTTCTTGAAATCTAATCTATTCTGTCTCCCTGTAACTCATTTTATCTTCATCTGCATGCCACCATTCTTTCTTTCCCTCAGGAGCCGCTTTTATTGTATTTCACCCTCTCTTTCACTGCCTCCGCAGTGATAGTCACAATGTCTCCTTTTTGTCTCTAATCTCTGTTTCTTTCTTCTGACCGGAGTATAGCCTAAGCAGATATCCTCACGTTTT
Source organism: Pseudophryne corroboree (assembly GCF_028390025.1). Taxonomy (NCBI): domain Eukaryota; kingdom Metazoa; phylum Chordata; class Amphibia; order Anura; family Myobatrachidae; genus Pseudophryne; species Pseudophryne corroboree. The sequence goes on along the minus strand of NC_086448.1, from coordinate 438,518,401 downwards.
GATACAAAGTTATTATGTATAGTTATAGGATATATTTGTATGTGGCAAGACGGAAGGGCCTTTAAATGTAATTACATTAGGCTTTCTTTGCCAAATGAGCGCTTCCCTTTCCGGAACATATACGTATCTGTGTTTAATATACTGCATAGGTCATACTCATCGGTCGCAGGGGCTGGTTCTCTGTAATTTTATCACTTTTGTGTTTCACAGTTTATTTAGTTATCACAGTCTCTAGTGGCAACGATGCGTACCCGGTTGCTATGGTACCGGGCGGCCGCACTAAGATGACGTCACTAGTTCAGCGCCGGACTTCAGATTCGGTTGGCGCCTTCCGCACACACTATTTGGGTTTCTCTTCACACTATAAAGGTATGTTATGTGCTTTTATTCTTGTTGTACACCTTGACAAAGGGGCATGTGAGCCCCGAAACGTTGGACCACGAGATGTGTTGTTGAAATACACGTCTGACTTGTTTAAGATGCCGAGTGCAGCTTCCTCCTTTTGACATATATATATATATATATATATATATATATATATATACTGCTGTTCCTGTGCCACATTATACATGGGGTGATGGGGGTCCTGTCCTTTTTTACCCGGCCTGAAATAGTGTTAAAATTAATTGTGTCCTCCTCTCCCCCTGGCTGGGTTTCCTCAGTCCTGGTCAGTGATGCTGTCAGTGCTGTTCTTACGAATCGGCATGCTGTGCTGCTAGATAAAGCTGCCTGGGCCTGCCGGGCCCTGAATTGTAGTTCTGTCACCCCAATCTCCAGTCCACTTCACAGTGCAGACAGACGCTCCAATCCGTCTCCGAGTCACCACGAGGCCGGCCTGACCACGTCTGTACACGCCGCTGCATCCTGCAGTGCTTCTTGGTTACGTTACAGTATCGCGAGACATGCGGCGTCCTGATGAAAAATAATAAAGAGTTTTCATCTCGTCAATATTCATCAGGACATCATGGACTAATAATTCATCATCCATTTTGTTATGAAGAATTTTCTATTTTTATTGTCGTTACGTTTTAGTCATTAAAAAAAACTTTGTCAATGAATAGTTTTCGTCGGAATTTTCATTGACATAATTAACACTGCGCCAGACTTCAGAAATCCGGGTACAAACATCACAATATGTTGGCAAAGATGGGACTAAGTGGCAAAAGCAACCTTTTCGACCGAATGTACGTACCCGGCTGGAAAATCTAATTACACAGGTGCCAGAAGTCCAGCCACAAGCAAATTCTGCTAAATCAGAAATAGATTGGAGTCTTTTTTTTTTTTTAACAAGTGTGCTGATATGCTGCAAGAAAGTAAGTAGTATAAGACTTTGCATTTATTTCCCAAAGATCTCATATTCACTTACACCAAAACGTAATATTTATGTTAAAAAGTTTACTTTTATCTAGTTTAATAACAGTCAGTGAGACTAAGGATGTCTATCTTTGTTCATTATTTTCATAGTTTTTCATAATAGTAAAATAAAGTTACTGAGATGACTGCTTAGGTCTTTTATTTCACATAAATAACTTTTTATGATTCTTTTAAATAAAATATACCAATGGATTTACAAATCTTTGAAAAAATTAAGAAATGTGGGGTTAAATATTTCAGGGTAATTTTGTCAGTAACCTGACTGCAGGTGTAGCAATTTTCTACTGTACTGACGCTGGATTAATGATGAAATTCATCCACATGTACATGTTTAGGCTGTAGGGATGCTGAACAATGTATACTTTTTACTGTGGCTACAGATGTGTCCTCATTCATCTAGCCTCAATTCGCCATGCAGCGTGAGATGCCTGGTATGAGTAAGCAGCCAGATCCCAGGTCTGCTAGCATTGGGTAACTTTATAGGATGGCTTGTTTACTCACTAATAAATGCATTGGCTCTTTTCTGGATTAAGATTGGAGAGCTGGTCTCAGTTTACTCATTAGGACCGATGACTATCGAGTGTCAAAACTTTCATGCACTTAAGTGGAAAGACAAGTCAAAGGGCCTTTGTTGCCAGAACATATAAGTACAATTGGCCAAAAACCCCAGTCCCCGGCCTTTGTTTTCATTACTTTCCGGTCAACATCTTCTATCCAAAGAATTTGTCAAAAATATTAGCTCCTATAACAGTGCATTATTAATCTGCAAAAGTAAACTACTATGATAGTAACATAGTTTCTGAGGTTGAAAAACAGACAATTTGGGGGCGTGGTCTGGATGTGGATGGGAGTGGCAGCTACTCTCTGGAAGTCTGTGAACAGAGTGCTTGGGAGAAATCTTCCCTGCTCCTGCCCAGGCTGTCTTACCACACCAAAACATTGGTGAGGCCCCCTGGCTGCCACTGAGCTGATCTGCCGGTGACGGGAATGCCTGGGACCCACTGCTGTGGGACCTCGCGCTGCGGCCTACCTTGCACACCAGACCGCGGCCTGGATTTGGGAAGCCGCATACTCGCTCCATCCGACTGCCACTCACTCGCACACTAGAAGTAGCTGGTCTCTTCTGGAGGGGGTTGGAGTGGTGACAGCAGCCTTCCTCGACCAGGAAGGTGCATGATGCTGCGGCTCTGAAATCAATTAGTGTCTGCCAGAGGTACTGTACTGCACTGCTGGGCGCCATCTTGCCTGCTTATAACACATCACACTGTAGTGCTGCCTCTTTCACAGCTCACCCTGCTATCGGGATCCATTTCTCCCCCTTCAGCTTACGTTTGGGGTTTTTAGCTCTGCCTGTATTGATCAGCATACATTATGAGGGTCATGAATGCTTATATATAAAATCCTAACTGGGACTTGTCAAAGTCGAAAAATATAGCGACCTATGATGCCTTGTACTAACCCCATGCGCTTGCCCGCTGCACGTGCACATTCTCTCCCGTGCGTGCGCATATTCGCAGTTGCGTGACGACGCCTCCACGGTCGTGCGCTCAGGCGCGTGGTATGTGCATTTACGGTAGAGTTTGTGTGCGTCTGGCGGGCGACTCGATCGTTACATAGTTAATCCAAATAGTGTATTTTATAGGTTATGGTCCCCTTAATAATATCAGTAAGTTTGTTTAGTGTAACTGGTTCATGGACAGAGAGATCCCTCTTTACATGATACGAAGGGTCAGACAGGTTTTGAGCAGTGGTGTTTAGTATGCAACGGTAGAGTATATTATTAGTAACATTCCGGTGTTGGTTTGAAAGAGATTAATCGCTCCTGCGTATAGTTATGTTTATAAGAAGTTTATGGACATTTACTGTATTTGCAGTTCATTATCCATGCGGCGGGAATCCTGAGATTCCCTCCCACCTGAGTAGTCTGAAATAGTCACAGCCCACCTGTTCAAATCAACCTATGACCTTTTGTTATAATGTGAAGACAGATTCCTGTGTCCAATGAACAATGAGATTGTAGGGCCCTTTGTAGTGTACTGTATGTAGTGTATATAAGAACAGCCAGCCAGGGCCAGCTCAGTCTACTCTCCACAACGGTTTTCATCATTGACTAACTAGAGAGCTGGTTCCAGGACTGCGCAGCGATCATTCCCCAGTGTGTAAGTTTTTCTCTGTGACCAACTTAATCTCTGTCTGTATTTGCCATACTCTCTCTCTCTCACTGTTATTGTTTAGGATTAAGACGCTGTTGTATATTGTATAATTTCAGTTATTCTGTTTAGGTGTTTTATGTTAGTGCTGTAGTGTATAAGCTGTAACTGTTTTCCCCTTTTACATACTAAAATCATCTAGATAAAGGTTTCGGAACCTTATAAGGTATTGTGTGTTTATCATTACATTGCTAAGGGTATTCGGAGTGTCTCAATCGCTCAAGCAGCTTTTATATTAACAAGGTTTACTGTGTGTCATCCTGTGAGCGTCTGCGCCGCTCGTGTTCCACTCGTGGGCACAGCGTCTGCTACGCTAGTAGCGTAGCATTACGGTACTCGGGCCGCCTATAGCGTGCTCGATACCCTGCGTAAGCCGTGAGCGAACGTGCCGCTCGTGCGTCTCGACCACGGCCTAAGCGTCTGCTACGCTAAGTGCGTACCATTACGGTACCCCGTACGCCCATTGTGTACTGAGTCTCTTACCAATTTATAGTGAATGTTATAAGATAAATAATTAACTTTATCAATTGGGGGCTCGTCCGTCCTCCACATATCCGCTCTAGCGAACACAAGCAGACTTTATCTGTCAGCAAAGGGCGGGAAGGTAGTATCCCTTCGTATCCGTGTTGGTGGTGAGGGATACGGTAGTGCTGACTAGATAAGCGTCTGCATCGCTACGCTGTAGGAGTGCTGGTGGAAGCCGGAACCAGAAGGTAAGAACAGTACGCTATTGTCTTTTATTTCTGTTTGATACACATTGCGTACGCAACACACGCACACACCTGCATTTTTCATTTGTGTAATTTCACATCTCGCCTTCCTGTTTGCCATTTATCATTGATAACGTGCTGAGAAAGATTTGTTGCTATTGGTAGTTAAAAGTGAAATTAATACGTAAGGGAGTAATTTGTAAAACACGCACACGGCTTTGCCTAAGATACAAGGGAAATCTGTGTGGTGTTCAGTAAATGATTACAGTTAAATATAATTTGCATTGATAGAAACGTGTTACTTGTGTTATTGTGGACGTGTCTGGCCTGCGTACACGTGTCCCTAACAAAGGGCGGGACAAGCGTACACGACGCAAGGGCTTACACACGTAGCGTATATTACGCAACGGAGCGTATGGGTACGCCCACATGATACAAATCACGCGATAGTATTGTTTTAGTAGGCGATACGGAAGCAACGCGATAATAACGCAAGTCAATCTCAGGATCCTAAATTTTAGCGTAATAAATCCTTCTCTAGTTGTAACTCCTTTGGGACTAGACTGCGATACTGAATGAAAGGGATTTCTGTACAGAAACGAAAGTAAAGAGTATATGAGGTGAAAGAGTGTGTGCATATATATAAGTTTCTCATTTTTGGGTGGAACCACAGGAAATCGAGTTCTCGTGAGGTACATTCGTGAAAGTGACAGCGCGGTGGCTTGGGAGGCATCCCTTGTTAAATATTAAAATAAGAGCATTAGAGTATAGCAGACCAGGAGGTCACGGACCAGGAGGTCCAGAGACAGACCAGGAGGTCTAGGTACAGCGGACTAGGAAGTCCGCTATAGATAGAGTCAAGAAGCACAACCCCAGGAGGGTTGGTGCAAAACCCATATAGGCCATTAAGCTCTGGCTGAAGGAATTCGAGGCCACAATTTTCGATTCCGTTGGTCGTTCCGCACATAAGATTAGTTGCTTATGTGCAGTATGATTGTACCGCATGTAATTGTGTGCATTAGTTTGTAACTTGACCCAGTACCATTTGCGTACGCTAGAGGGGTCATAAACGCTATTTGTACATTCTAACGTGATTTGTGTAATTTTTTTATTTTAAGGGAGGTTCGCTGGTCACTCAGGAATTCTCCAGCAACTGATATTTACTGGGAAGGGTAAGTGCTCTTCGGATCACACCCACACGTTCCAGTAAATAGAGGTTCAGGTTGCAGGGGCCCTAGGTTGAGTACGCCAGCGCTAAGGCAGTGTGTGGGCGTACTGGTCGACGTGGGTAAGTGTGTGAAGGTACTCGGTAAACTTTCACCGTCGGCCAACCCCGGACATCTTGGTTTTTGTAAGGGTTCGCTGAAGACCCTGATTTGAAGGTCAGAGGTAGTGAAAGCAACACCTGCAAAGATGGGGGCCAGTTGTTCAGGTAGGGGGCGATCAACCCTGGTTCAGGTTGATTTAGTAAACCGGCCAATAGGGTCGGCAAGGTATATCATGTGTGAGAAATACGGTTCACACACAGAGGTTTTGTGCGATGAATGGGAAAGAATGACTGTGCATGACGGGGAAAAGTTCCCACGGGTAGGCAGTTTTAGCCCCGAGGTGTTACAAAATCTAAGGAGAAGGATATGTCTCATTAAATCTGCAAAGAGACGGATCAAACATTATGATTATTTACAATTATGGCAACAGGAAGGTGAAATACAAAGAGGATTGGCTCAAGCGGCTGGATCTAACCCTATCAGGAAACTGATAGCCACCGCACCACCACCACCATACATAACGGGAGAGAAAGTGGTTACAGAGAATGGCACACTGGTGTATGATAAACATGCACTTAGTAACTGTATAGATGTTAAGAATAATGTAACTAAGATTGTTGATGCTAATACTAACCCGTGCAAGCTGTACCCTGTTTTAAACTTTCCCCAGGATTGTGACCAAGAGGATGAGCCTACAACAATATCGGCACTCTCTCTAGCAGCCACCATAGCAGAAACAACAGTGGGCATGGCCCAACCAGTAAGAGCAGTATCAAAGGCCCCTAGTGGAGGGACAGGTGAGGTCGTATCAACTGGTAAGTACGGCACTGTACACTATGCAGAAACCATTACACCACATGTTGTAGAATCTACTCAGAATGATGTTATTGAACTTAATCCCGTCAGGGTAATTGCAGTACCAAATGGGAAAACTGACACTTCAGGAGTCACTCCTGTCAGAAACATCGCCATGCACTGCCCCTTTTCCCGAACGGAATTAAGATCAATGGTGTCTGAATTCCCTGATCCTAGGAAAGATCTAGTTGCAAGCCAGAAGTACATTAGAGAGCTAGGAAATACTGTGGAGCCCAATAATAAAGATTGGCGGATATTGCTGAGGGCATGTTTACCCTCCAATGTCGACTCAGCGAAATTTATAGCTGACTGTAGACTAGATGAAGAGGTACCCCTTACTGAGGAGTACAATCAAGATAATGTGAAAATAATTAATTTACAGCTAGGAGCATATTTCCCAGCTGTTGCTAAATGGAACAAAATTTTCTCCATCAAGCAAAAAGAGGGAGAAATAGCTGCTGATTATTTTCATCGGGCACTGCAGGAAATGGCTAAGTATACAGGGATAGAAGACATTAAGACAAATGTGAATCATAGAGAAGTAGCAGTATCTGTGTTAATGGATGGTTTAAAGGAAGTATTGAGGACGAGGGTACAGACCACCCAACCATGTTGGCGAGGTTTGTCGGTGGCTACTTTGAGAGAGGCCGCTATTGATCATGATCGGAACATCACCAGACACAGGGAGTCGCAGAGTGATAAGCTGATGGCCGTAAGTATACAGGCCCTTACCACAAGGCCAACTCAGCATAAGTCTCAGACCCCTGTGGGTAAGTCAAATATGGTAACTTGTTATTACTGTCATAAAGAGGGACATTTTGCACGAGACTGTAGATTGAAAAATGCACAAAAATCATATCAACCCCCAAGACAACGACATGACACACGAAATTGGGATCAAGGACCGCAGAGATGGAGTTATGAGCCACACGCAGGGGAAACAAAAAGGTATCCCCCAAGAAGAGACTGGCAAGTCTCTGATAGTTCCCATTTATCCCCTTCACAGGTAATAGCTGCCCGCGCAATGCAGGGAGATCACCACATACAATAGGGGTGGGGCCACACCTGTAGTCTGCAGCCAGTGAAATTAATTGCGAGCCTTGGAAGTGAACCCGAGGTCACAATTGATGTAGCTGGTAAATCTCTAAATTTCCTTGTAGATACGGGGGCGGCCAAGTCAGTGATAAATTCGACCGTGGGCATGAGAACCACTGGTAAAACAATTCCAGCCATGGGAGTAACAGGAGTAGTACAGCACTACCCTTTAAGCAAACCTGCAGAGATTATGATAGGGCCTTTGCATACCAAGCATTCTTTTCTGCTGGCTGCATCGGCTCCGACTAATCTCCTAGGAAGAGATTTACTGTGCAAAATGGGATGTGTCATATATTGTACTCCTGAAGGTGTGTTCTTGGACATACCCGAAAACCACGCTCAGGAAGTGCAGGATATGCTAGACTCCCCAACAATATTAATGTCACACACTATTATTGTAAATAGGTGTCCGTCCAAGGTAGAGGAAATGATTTCCCAGATACCGGAATCACTTTGGACCAAGGATGGACAAGACACTGGATTAATGGCAAACGTAGCCCCAGTAGTTGTACAAGTAAAAGATGGTAGGATAGCTCCAAAAATCCCACAATACCCTCTGAAGCCAGAGGTGGAGTTAGGAGTTTACCCTGTAATAGAGCGCTTGCTACAACAGGGCGTTCTGGTAAGGACGTCCAGCACTACCAATAGTCCCATCTTCCCTGTTAAAAAGAGTGGGGGAGGGGTTACAGATTAGTGCAGGATCTAAGAGGGATCAACAAAATAGTTGAGAGTCAATTCCCCGTAGTGCCAAATCCAGCTGTCATCCTTATGCAAATCCCTCCCACTGCCAAATTTTTCACTGTGATTGACCTCTGCTCCGCCTTCTTCTCGGTACCTCTGCACCCTGACAGTCAATACTTATTCGCATTTACAAACAGAGGAGTACAGTACACCTGGACTCGATTACCACAAGGTTTCATTGACAGTCCAAGTATTTTCTAGCAGGCCTTGCATGATTGTTTACAGTCTTTTCAACCTGAGAGTGGATCAATATTAATACAGTACGTAGATGACCTACTACTGTGTTCAGATTCACTTGAATCGTCCCTGAGAGATACGAAACAACTCCTGTTTCATCTTTCAGACACCGGACACAAGGTTTCCAAAGACAAGTTACAATTATGCCTGACCAAGGTAAAGTATTTAGGACACTGTCTGACGCAAGGACTGAGACACCTCACCGCTGATAGAATTCAAGCAATTCGTGACATGACTCTGCCACAAACCCAGCAACAGATTAGAACGTTTTTAGGAATGTGTGGGTATTGCCGTAACTGGATCCCAGGGTTTTCTATACTGGCCCTGCCTTTGCAGGAGATGGTCTCATCAAACAAACCTGATCGGATTTCGCACACAGACGAGTCTGAGATGGCATTTGAGAGACTTAAACAGTGCCTAACGCAGGCACCAGCATTAGGCATGCCAGATTATGGAAAACCCTTTGAGCTGTACGGAACAGAGAGTGCTGGGTGCGCGGCAGGTGTCTTAACCCAGAAGCATGGTGATGCCAGCAGGCCGGTAGCCTACTATAGCGCTCAGCTAGACACGGTAGCGCGATCCCTCCCCACATGCTTGCGAAGTGTTGCAGCAATAGCATTGCTAGTAAGTAAAAGCGAAGATGTAGTGCTAGGACACAACCTCACAATTCATACACCACATGCAGTGTCAGCTTTACTGAATTCTGCCCAAACCAGACACGTCTCATCAGCGCGGTTTACAAGATGGGAATTGGCGTTGATGGCCCCCGTAAACATCACCATAAAGAGATGCAGCGCATTAAATCCTGCAACATATCTCCCAGGTGTGCCTGGACAGGCACAAAGGGTGGAGGATGAGAGTGATGGTAAAGGAGGATTTAGTAAGGAAAATGACACACATGATTGTATGGAATATTTGACCCAAAATTTCACGGCAAGGCCTGACATCAGTGACAACCCACTGGAAGATGTAGATTTTACTTTCTACACTGACGGCAGTTGTCACAGACAGACGGACTCGGGAGACTTGTGTACTGGATACGCAGTCGTAGATGACCAAGGTACCATAGAAGCGGAACCCCTAGGCCCACCACACTCAGCACAAGTTGCTGAACTGGTTGTCCTAACCAGAGCATGCGAATTGGCTAAAGGCAAGTCAGCCAATATCTACACAGATTCTAGGTACGCCTTCGGAGTAGTCCATGATTTCGGGGCCCTATGGCGCCTCAGAAATTTCATGACGGCAGCTGGCACACCTGTAGCGCATGCAGCCCACATCAAAAGACTTCTAACAGCAATACAAGAACCCGACAGAGTGGCTGTTATCAAGTGTAAAGCTCACACGTATAGCCAAGACCCGGTATCACTTGGTAACAGCCGAGCAGACGAAGCTGCTAAATCAGCAGCCAGTACCCCCATACAGACAGACAGCACACAACTGATGGTATTTAATACTGTAAACACACAGAAATTATATGAAATGCAAAATTTGTGTTCACCACAAGAAAAGGCAGTTTGGAGGTCAAAAGGATATGGCCAGGAGTCCTCAGGACTCTGGACAGATGGACAGGGTAAGCCAGTGGCACCCAGAGCATACCTTCCAAGTCTAGCGGAAGCGGCACATGGGCTGACTCATCTAGGCAAAGAAGGAATGTGTAAGTTGATAAGAGCTTATTGGTGCATCCCAGGATTTTCTTCCCATGCGGGTAAAAGAGCGATGACATGTCTCACCTGCTTGAGGAAGAATATCGGAAAGGCAATACCAACAGAGCCATCCCATATCCCTCCTACAGATGGCCCTTTCCAGGTAATACAAATTGATTTCATACAATTGCCACCTTGTAGAAATTTAAAGTATGTATTGGTTTGTATTGACGTGTTCTCAAATTGGGTTGAAGCATTTCCCGCGGCCACAAATACCGCTGTGTTTACTGCAAAGAAAATTGTGCAGGAATTTGTGTGTAGGTACGGTATCCCTAGAATCATTGAGAGTGATAGGGGTACCCATTTTACAGGTGAAGTTTTTCAAGTAATGTGTAAGTTGATGGGAATTAATAGTAAGCTGCACACTCCGTACCGCCCCCAGGCGAGTGCGAAAGTGGAAAGAGTAAACAGCACTATTAAAAACAAATTAAGCAAGGTAATGGCTGAAACAGGATTGTTGTGGCCCGAAGCTTTGCCAATCGTATTATACAGCATCAGAACCACTCCCAGGTCCCCTCTTAATCTGTCTCCTTTTGAAATTCTGTTTGGTCGACAACCCCATGTTATGATTAACCCCCAGGATGATTTGAAATGTAACAATGAAGTAACTGTAAAGTATTTGGTTAAGATGAGTAAGCAATTGAGGAATCAGAATGATAATCTAAAGTTGGTGATTCCTGATTTGCCAGACAGTAATTGTCATGACATTGAACCTGGGGATTATGTAATGATACGGAATTTTCTACGCTCAGGTTGCCTTATTGACAGATGGGAAGGACCATATCAAGTCTTATTGACCAGCACGACAGCATTGAAGGTTGCCGAGAGAGAGACTTGGGTCCATTCGTCTCATTGTAAAAAGGTTATTGACCCAGAGAGGTCCCGTGATAAAGAACAGACGGTAGAGGTTGTATCACTAGAGTGTCTGTTCCGGGAAGGTTGAGACGACACCTGAGCGCTGAGAATAATAAGACCGGAGGCGTTTGTCGAGCCAGATTTCTTTTTCCCTTTTGTTATTTTCTCCAGTTCCCATCTCCCTCCTATTCTCCTTCATCCTTCTTATTTTTCTCCTTTTCCTCCTATAAGATGGACTTGCCCCAAGAGACTGTGATCCGGATTTTCCTGTTGACCATGATGGTGACCAGAGCAGTCTGTTTCGGTGAGAGTACCATGGAGGTCGAGAAAGGATCTGGAATGGGTTCTGATGGCCGGGATGGAGGCGTAGTTTTTCAAGAGCAACATAATCACCGAGTAAAGGCGAGTATCAGAAAACGATCTGGTAGCATTGACAATAGAAGGAATTGTGAAGGATTGTTAGCTGAAGAGAACTGCATCTGTAGGCATTGTGACAATATAGTTGAGGATGGGTGCATCAAGAAATGTCAGTCCAGTTTTAATGTCCACATGAACCGGCATCCATTGAGTGACTATCACTCCTTAGTGGGTAGAGTGTTAAACCAGACAGACTGTTGGGTATGCTCTCAAGTACCTCAAGGTCATAGCAAATCAGGACTAGTACCATTCCCTTTAACTGTAGGAGAGGTACTTGAGTTAAGTGGTGGGAGGCCGGTGGACAAGAGGTTTAATATCTCTAGTCCTCCTAGTTTGAAGCTCCACCAGTATCATGTGGATAAGTCCTTAGTATGCTTTAACATTTCCAATCCCCGAAAGCCGGGAAATTGGGAAGTGTCATGGAGTAATCAAACCATGACATTTTCATAACGAGCCGATAGAATGCCCATAGACACAGAGCTTATACGCCAGATAGCTGACAGTGGAAAATATTTCCGGTATAGGTACACTCTAGGAAGTAGGACCATGCGAGTTGGAGAAGTATCGTACAACCGGATACGTGTACTAGACAGATGGGAGAGTTAGGGTTAGGAGATTTCACAGGGAAAATTTGTAACATGGTTATGTCATACTCCGTCCCATATGTTCTCCCCGATGATGCATATTTCATATGTGGGAGAAAGGCGTATAAGTGGCTTGCCCAAAACTCAGAGGGATTGTGTTACATTGGAAAAGTACTGCCTGAAGTAATGACTGTATCCCATATCAAAATGAAAGACATTCACCGCGGTGCCCAAGCTCCTTATACTCACACTCATTACGAGCACGTCGTTAAACGGCACCTGATAGAGAGGACAGAGCACCCGGCCTCTGATCTGATCCATGAATCCACCGGGATTCAATTCCTACTCGCGTTAGATATCACTCGTACCGCCAGAGGAGTGATAAATTATAGATATATATCTGCGCTAGCAAACTTATTAGACAATATCACCAAAATGTATGACGACACGTTCAGGTACACTGGGAGAGAGTTACAAGCCTACAAAACAGAGCTGGTTCAGCATAGGATGATTCTAAATTACCTCACAGCAGTGACAGGCGGGTATTGTGTTACCCTAGCAACTCAATATGGAGTAAAGTGCTGCACGTATATTACAAACAGCACGGAGGACCCGGCCGAGGTCATAGACCAAAAGATGGATGACATTTTGCAATTGAAGTGGGAGTTTCGAAGGAAACACAATCTCACTCTCGCTGCTGTGGGTAATGAGCTGACCAGTTGGGTGTCATGGTTAAACCCACGAAATTGGTTCTCTGGTTTAGGAGAATGGGCCCAAGGTATTATAATGGATGTAGGGAAATTTCTCTTGTGTATTCTGGGAGTCGTCATATTGGTTGGTCTGATATTTAGATGCGTTCGGACTTTAACGAAGTGTAAAGGTAGTACCAGAGTAATGAGTCTGAGGAGCGAGGACACTGTAATAACAACCACTAATTTGATTTATGACCAAACGATAGAGACAATGTTGTGATGAAAATGTGATTCCACGGTCCGTTTCTTTCACCCGTTTCTCCTTTGTTTTCCTCCAAGGCACAAAGACATCCACTTGGAAGAAGAATTTGACAACCTCTTTTATACAGACCATTGATGAACTATGTCACAGACCCCCAATATCCCTAGTGACTTTAACTTTTTACAAAAGCTCAAGCTTTTGTTCACTATTTACAACAAAAGCACCGAGAGACATCAGACAACATGTACATCAGACAAGACCTCAATCGGCGACTGTTTATTTAAACTCACATAGTTTACAACTGCATTTATAACGATTGTTTCTTTTCTTCATCTCTACAACCTCCAGGTAGTATCCCACATAGTCGACAGGTGATTCTCACATATTAGCATTCACATGTTCCCCCCCTTCATGTATCATCAACTAAATGTGCTCCCCCATTTGTTGCAACCAGAAGCCGAAAAGAGCTCGGTAGAGTTTGACAGCCCATCCACAGACCATTGATACGGGATAAGAAGGATTCAAATGTATACTTCGCAATACCTCGAAGCTTGATTTAAAACACGTACAGCACGATGATACATGACCCCTCAAACATGGATTTCATACACACATGCTTTTACTGTCTCACTAGGTCATACTTTTCCCACCTTCTCCTCTCCTCCCTTTACCCAATCATAAAAAGGTATTTACATGATGACATATATTTTTCTGTTTGAACTGTTTAGGAAGTGGCAGTTATTGGTGACTGCCAAAGGGTGGACTGTCAAAGTCGAAAAATATAGCGACCTATGATGCTTGTACTAACCCCATGCGCTTGCCCGCTGCACGTGCACATTCTCTCCCGTGCGTGCGCATATTCGCAGTTGCGTGATGACGCCTCCACGGTAGTGCGCTCAGGCGCATGGTATGTGCATTTACGGTAGAGTTTGTGTGCGTCTGGCGGGCGACTCGATCGTTACATAGTTAATCCAAATAGTGTATTTTATAGGTTATGGTCCCCTTAATAATATCAGTAAGTTTGTTTAGTGTAACTGGTTCATGGACAGAGAAATCCCTCTTTACATGATACGAAGGGTCAGACAGGTTTTGAGCAGTGGTGTTTAGTATGCAACGGTAGAGTATATTATTAGTAACATTCCGGTGTTGGTTTGAAAGAGATTAATCGCTCCTGCGTATAGTTATGTTTATAAGAAGTTTATGGACATTTACTGTATTTGCAGTTCATTATCCATGCGGCGGGAATCCTGAGATTCCCTCCCACCTGAGCAGTCTGAAATAGTCACAGCCCACCTGTTCAAATCAACCTATGACCTTTTGTTATAATGTGAAGACAGATTCCTGTGTCCAATGAACAATGAGATTGTAGGGCCCTTTGTAGTGTACTGTATGTAGTGTATATAAGAACAGCCAGCCAGGGCCAGCTCAGTCTACTCTCCACAACGGTTGTGAGCGTCTGTGCCGCTCGTGTTCCATTTGTGGGCACAGCGTCCGCTACACTAGTAGCGTAGCATTACGGTACTCGGGCCGCCTATAGCGTGCTCGATAACCAGCGTAAGCCGTGAGCGAACGTGCCGCTCGTGCGTCTCGACCACGGCCTAAGCGTCTGCTACGCTAAGTGCGTACCATTACGGTACCCCGTACGCCCATTGCGTACTGAGTCTCTTACCAATTTATAGTGAATGTTATAAGATAAATAATTAACTTTATCAGACTCCAGCTTCTATGTTTTCTGAGCTACATCCCCCTGCTGTATACTGATGTTTTGATGTGACTGATCTCTTCTGATATTCCCCCTTCCTGTACACTTATATTCAAGGCTGCAGAGTATTTTTTCCAAGTTTCCTGCCTCATTGAATTCTACCCTGAACACTTGCCTGCATCTTTTCTATATATTTACCTGCAAGTACAGGTCCCTAGTGTTTGCCACTTGTCAGGGCAACTATGGATACATTTATTACACCTGCTACACCGGTGAGGCCCATACGTGGCAAAACCGGGAAAAACGAGGACACTGCTGTGGCTTCTGATGCTTCTGACTCGGAACAGGGAGGTTCCGCCTCATCTCATCCTCCTCATGTTTGCACCTCTCTAAGTTATGAGGATGTAGTTTGAGCTATTACCGCTACTGTGACTCCCATAATGGATAAACAGGCTGAAAAATTTGCGGCTGCTATTAAAGTTATTAAGGTGCAACTGGATTCTACTGATATTCAAGTTGTTGAGAATCAAAACAAAATAGTGAAACATGATCAGGTGATACTCTATCTCCAATAACAACTTGAGGATGAACGGAAACACACCCTCCACCTGATTAATGAGGTTGATGATTTGGAGAATCGTTCCATGCAACACAACCTGAGAATTGTGGGCCTCCCTGAATCAGTTACGGGCCAGGATCTCTACAAATTCTTGTCTACAGACCTCTTACATATGTTGGATCTCCAGGGTGCTCTAAAAGATTTTGCGGTTGAAAGTGCACATCGTCTTGGTCCTGTCCGGGACACTAGGTGCCCGCTAGTTGTCATCTTCAGGTGCCTGAACTTTGCACATAAGTAGTTGATCTGGACAGAAGCGTGTAAGTTGCAGTCCCTGGATTGGCAAAAACATCTTTTGCTTATTTTTCAGAATTATTCAGCAGAGGTTTCTAAAGCCCGTAAAGATATGTCACCCGTTTGATCTAAGCTTGTTCAGTTGCAACGCAAGTTTGCTCTTCTTTTTCCTGCAAGAATCCATATCTTCAGAGGTTCGGATTTCAAGGATTATAAAGACTTTTTGGAGCCTGTGGACGCTATGGCCTATTTAGACGGGGAATCATTGGCTGACTCTTCTGCTTCTACTTGAACCTGGTGATATCTGTGCTGTTCTGATGTCCCCTGCATGTGTCAATGATTACATTGTTCTCCGCTCCTTTACTCTTCTGGTATATGTTTAGTTTTTATGTCTGCAGCTCTGTTTGTTATCTAGTGTTTTATAATATGGAAGCACAGCTTTAAATTGGCTCCTATGATTTCATGTGATTGTTTCTGATTATCTCCATGGTTTATTAGCCAAGAGGCTGGGATCACCTCGTGTGTGCCCTGTTGGAAAATGGTGATTTGGTAAACTATGTGGTGTCTTTTAAATGCTATAGTTGTGTTTAGTGTTCTATTATCACATTAAAGGGAAGAGGGAAGAGGGAAATTTGTTGCACAGGAGACTCTAATGAACTTAATTTTATTTATTTTGTTTATTATGAGTTACAGAATATATGCTTGAAAAAACCCCCTGTTATTACTTTTTCTATTATAAGAGTATGTAAATAGGGGGTGCTACCACAGATCTTAATATTATTGTAGACAAAAGAGAGAAGAGAGAAAGAGATCTGTCTCCGGTGCACATAGGTTATGATAAAAATTAACTTTTATTATTTCCTTAAAATAATTGGATTGAATCTACTATTGCATCCAGAATTACCTGGATGCACTAAATGCGTAATATTAAAACAAAACAAATTGTAAGGTGATACGAAAATAGACAAGACTGTGTGTAATAAAGAAAAACAGAAATAAGTTGGTTAAAAACTCCCAGCTGGGCGTCTTATATGTCTACTAGCTGATGTATATTGTCTTATCTGGCTAATAGCAGTGTTTTCTAATACAATAGTGCTACAGTAATAAAGGAACAGATATTTACTTCTGGGTTTCTCTGAAATATTTCACAAATGTTACTCTTTAATTCTCCCAGACTAATAAATGTAACAATGTTGTTATACTGGCTCATCTAGAGGATTCTGGCACACTGCCCAGATTATTATAATGAGTGTTTGCAGATGACTGCTGGTTTACCTCCAGCAGATTGCAGGGAAATATTGTTAAATCATACAATATGTTCCTATATAGTATTATAATATATAGATTTTTAGGTAGCCTTTAAATTTGTATATATGAAGGCTTGGCCTATGTCAGCATAGATAAATGATGGTAGAAATTATATACATATTAAATGCTGCAGGCCTATTTCATTAGTGAAATGCTGCAAATCACTCTCAAATGTATGTGTGCTATAATCACCAAAGAATGTTCATTTGCACATTAACTGATACTGGTGGCTGGCTGGCACATATATACATATCAGATTTTATCATATATTTGCATAGAGAAATTGTATGCATATATAATTATCAAAGAGTTTCCATAATCATAATCAGTTTATCATTTATTTATATATATGGATACCTTTAATATCTAATATAAGAGTGCTGCCGAATTTAGTAAGGGAATACACCTTTAATTAACACTCTTATGTATAGGAATAAATGTATTCTGTATGCCGTGATTAAGTTAGTAGTCACAGCCCCACGTTGTATAGTACAGTACAGAGCGCTAACAATTACGGCATGTGTGCCATCCCATAAAGGCATAGATTTTAATATTAGCTTTTCAAGGTATCTAATGTAAGGGTGCCACCGGGGTCACATATACACACTGTGTTATACTGCACAGAGCGCTAGTGATTAAAGCGCGTGTGCCATCCCGTATGTAATTTACTAATATGCACCGATGAGCACAGATTTTAAAATCAATTTTTGTTAGACATTTAAGATAGACAAGTAGGACGCCCAGCCGATGCCGTCCTACGTACGTTTCGCAAAAAGCTTCGTCAGGATTCCTGCAAGAATCCATATCTTCAGAGGTTCGGATTTCAAGGATTATAAAGACTTTTTGGAGCCTGTGGACGCTATGGCCTATTTAGACGGGGAATCATTGGCTGACTCTTCTGCTTCTACTTGAACCTGGTGATATCTGTGCTGTTCTGATGTCCCCTGCATGTGTCAATGATTACATTGTTCTCCGCTCCTTTACTCTTCTGGTATATGTTTAGTTTTTATGTCTGCAGCTCTGTTTGTTATCTAGTGTTTTATAATATGGAAGCACAGCTTTAAATTGGCTCCTATGATTTCATGTGATTGTTTCTGATTATCTCCATGGTTTATTAGCCAAGAGGCTGGGATCACCTCGTGTGGGCCCTGTGGGATCATGGTGATTTGGTAAACTATG
The DNA here is from genome assembly GCF_028390025.1 of Pseudophryne corroboree. Classification (NCBI taxonomy): domain Eukaryota; kingdom Metazoa; phylum Chordata; class Amphibia; order Anura; family Myobatrachidae; genus Pseudophryne; species Pseudophryne corroboree. The sequence goes on along the minus strand of NC_086448.1, from coordinate 438,500,359 downwards.
TGGTGTCTTTTAAATGCTATAGTTGTGTTTAGTGTTCTATTATGTTGTGCCGCCTGCTGGCGAGATGTGGGCCACTGGTGGGCTTCGGTTTCTCTCCTTTAATCTCCTTTTTTCTATTTATCCCATTTTTTTCCCTTCTTCTGCCACTCTTTTCCCAGTCCTGGTACCCTTTTTATATATTTGTGACAATGGGGGTCATTCCGAGTTGTTCGCTCGCTAGCAGATTTTTGCAGCATTGCACACGCTAGGCCGCCACCCTCTGAGAGTGTATCTTAGCTTAGCAGAATTGCGAACGAAAGATTAGTAGAATTGCGAATAGAAATTTCTTAGCAGTTTCTGAGTAGCTCGAGACTTACTCCTACATTGCGATCAGCTCAGCCTGTTTCGTTCCTGGTTTGACATCACAAACACGCCCTGCGTTTGGTCAGCCACTCCCCCGTTTCTCCAGACACTCCCGTGTTTTATCCTGGCACGCCTGCGTTTTTCCGCACACTCCCAGAAAACGGTCAGTTTCCGCCCAGAAACACCCACTTCCTGTCCATCACACTCCGATCACTTCAACGATGAAAATTCTTTGTTCGGATGTGAGTAAATCTACTAAGTTTTGTGCTAAAATACTTAGTGCATGCGCACTGCGTACCATGCGCATGCGCATTTTCACCTTAATCGCTTTGCTGCAAAAATCGGCAACGAGCGAACAACTTGGAATGACCCCCAATGTGTTTCCTGTGGCTGGGTCTTAATGTACTGTTTATATGCTGCTCACTGTCCATGTATTCTGTTGTACCTATCTGGAATCTGATCTCTGCAACTTTATTCCATGAGTTCTGTTACCCATGAGTGCCCTTAAAATATGCTCCTGGAATGTCCAGGGCATACACTCGCCAGCTAAACTGGTCTTCCCAAAACGAGACTCTCACCACTACAATCCATTCTGAATGTTGCTGTGAGGCTAATTTTCCTCGCTAGACGTTCATCGTCTGCAGATCCACTCTGTCAGTCCCTCCATTGGTTACCAGTATTCTACTGTATTCAATATAAAATACTTTTACTCATACACAAGGCCATTAACAAAACTACACCAATGTACATCACTTAGCTTATCTCAAAATATCGCCCAACCTGACCTCTTCACTCTTCACAAGACCTGCGTCTCTCATCCACACTCATTACTCGCCCCCACTCATGATTGCAGGACTTTCATCGGGCGGCACCCACTCTGTGGAATGCCCTACCACGCACAATAAGACTCTACTCTAGTCTCCAAACCTTCAAGCTTTCCCTGAAAACTCACCTCTTTAGGCAAGCATATCAAATTCCAGAACCACCCTCATAACTTTCATAAACCTTCCGATCAAATTGCATCCACTCTGCACAGTCCACACATATCCTCACATCTTCTCATTCTTAACTTTCCCTTCCTCTCGAACCCGATTCATCATTGCTGTATGACCATATCATACAGCCCACCAAGAACCTTTGCAATCTGGCAGACAACTATGAAATAGATAGCACCTTTCCTTGTATGTACATGCCTATTTCCCTATAGATTGTAAGCTTGCGAGCAGGGCCTTCCTACCTCTATGACTGTTTGTTATTACCCAGTTTTGTTATATAATTGTTATTTCCAATTGTAAAGCGCAACAGAATTTTCTGCGCTATATAAGAAACTTTTAATAAATAAATAAATAATAAATAATAAACACCACAAGCTTCTTTCCTATTTAATCCTTCATAAAATAGATATTTTGTTTTTGCAGGAAACTCATCTGACTGATTTGGAACATCCAAAGCTCTCGATGTTGGGACACAAGGTAGTGGCTTTTGCCTCCTATAACTCTAAGTCCAGTGGTGTCGCCATTCTCGTAAAAAAGGGTATTCCTCTAAATGTATCTTTGCAGAGATCGGATCCAAATGGGCGCTTTGTGTTTATCAAGGCTGAGATCTATGGTATGCACTATGTTTTTTGTAATTTATATGCACCTACGTCATATGATAAGAATTTTTTTCTTAATATTATTATGTTATACCCACATATGGACTCTCAACTGATTTTAGGGGGTGATATGAATATGGTACTGGATCCATATATGGACAGACAATCTAATGCCTCTTTACCATACCAGATGCGTAAGTTTGGTATCACCTATATGATTCGAAAATTACATCTGGTTGATGTTTGGAGGGTGCACCATCCTATAGACAGAGACTTTACTTATTATTCAGCTCCTCACGCCTTAAGACCTTAAGACAAGATCAATCTCCCAAGCATAAATTGCAATATGAAGCATCTAAATTGGCCTTTGAGTTTCTAATGCAACAGGCGGGTGACACCAAGGTCAGATCCGATAAGTTTCTGTTCCATAAATTTGGTAATAATAATAGTAAATTGCTTTCCAACCTCTTGAAGAGCGAAAGAACTAATTCTACTATTTTATCTCTGACTGATTCTACGGGGATAGTGCACACGACCGGCCCATCTATTATACAGGTTCTACATTCATTCTATGCTGATTTGTATTCTCAGGAGCTGATCGATGCTGATAACAAATCTAAGTTTTTGGGTAAAGTCTCTATTCCTAGATTGGCAGACTCGCACATCTCCATTCTGACTAGCCCTATCTCGGAAGACCTTTCACTTATCAAAAATCTTAAACTAGGGAAGGCCCCGGGTCCGGACGGATTTACTGGGGAATTTTATAAACTTCAGTCCTCGATATCCCAACCTTTGACTGTCCTCTTTTACTCCTTTTTATCAGGTAACCAACTCCCCCCTACTTTAATGATGCAATTAATAAGGTTTTGCCAAAACTGGGAAGGGATCCTACTTTTCCCAATTTGTACCGCCCTGTATCGTTATAAAATGTGGATTATAAGATTTTTACCAAGATTTTAGTGGAGAGATTCAAGAGGGTGGTCCCATCATTAGTCCACCGAGTCCAGACCGGTTTTGTTTGGGGCCGCAATGCTGTCACCAATATCCGGAAGATATTAGCTGTTCTCCAACATCTGGACGATCTTCATGTAGATGATCTTCATGTACTGCTTTTGCATGACTATTTCCCTATAGCTTGTAAGCTTGCGAGCAGGGCCTTCCTACATCTATGACTGTTTCTTATTACCCAGTTTTGTTATATCATTGTTATTTCCAATTGTAAAGCGCAACAGAATTTTCTGCGCTTTATAAGAAACTTTTAATAAATAAATAATCTTCAACATCTGGACGACCTTCATGTAGATGATCTTCATGTACTGCTTTTGCTTGATGCTGAGAAAGTGTTTGATCTAGTGGTTTGGGATCACCTTTATGAAACTATTCGCAATTTTGGCTTCCCACCCCAAATCATCTCCCTAATCCAACTACTGAATTCAGCCTCTGTCTCAAAAGTGGTGGCAATCTTATATTTATCTGTAGGGGCACCAGGCAAGGATGCCCCCTTTCCCCTCTCTTGTTCGCACTTGCCCTGGAGCCCATGGCTATAACTTTCCAAGCTAACCCCTCATTTCTAGGTATACAGGTGGGCAGAGAGGAACTCAAGCTATCACTATTTGTGGATGACATGTTATTATTTGTGTCTCCAACCTTCTGTCTCGATTCCAGCTATTTTATCTGAAATTTATGCTTTTAGCTCCTTTGCCGGTTATAACATAAATGCTGTTAAATTGGAAGTCCTTCCTTTGACTAAACCCAACCTCTTCTCACAATGTCCAGCACTCTCTGTTTCATTTGGCAACTGCACATCTGAAATATTTTAGGTATTCTTATTACCCCTAATGTACATACTCTCTATTCCGCTAAGTTTCACCCAACACTTGCTAAAATAGCCCAGATCACTAAAAATTGGATGTCATTAGGGTGGCTGTAGTTAAAAGCATGCTGTTTCCCAAATCTTCTTTTGTATAACAAATGTTGCCTCTCTTTCTGTCTAATCGGACCAAGATAAATGTAATGCTATTTTTCAGAAGTTTATCTGTAATAATAAAAAACCAAGAATAGCTAGGGCCAGGTTGCTTTTACGCAGGGAAAAAGGTGGTCTTAGTCTTCCTGATATTTACACCTTATCCTATGCGGCTGCATTGGTGTTTAAATCAGTCATATTTTACTAATTTATCGTTAGAAGAAATGTTGCTTGCACCCTATTTTCCAGCAGCACTATTGCACTTTCCGAAGCATAAACTGCCTGAGGGAGTAAAACATAACATTTTGTTTATGGATACCTATAGAACATGGTTTGTCTTTCACAAACGTATGGGAACAAATCCCTTTTAAACTAAATATCTACCCCTTTGGGGTAACCCGGACTTCCCGCCATCTCTTATGACCCAATACCTCCTCTCCTGGAAATCCAAGGGTATAGCCATGATTCGGAATGTCTTTGACCTGGGGGATGATCTGTACTCCTACCATCAAACCAAGATATGATGATCCCAACTCACAATTTTTCCTTTTTCTACAAGTAAGACATTATATTAATAGCAAAAAGGTTTCTGGTTCCTATGATACTGTTATGGACTTCTCCTATCCGTCAGCTTTGTCCTCTCTTTTCAGCCTAATTTCATAGTGCAAGTTTAAGATACGAAATCTCTATAATGACTTGATTAATTCTGTTTTCTATGGGTCGTGGCGGAAAACCTGGGAGACATGGTTTCAGGACTTCCCTGAGTTTAATACTTCTACCTGTATTGTCAAACGTTTTTCATTTAATTACAAATGGTTAGGTTCAGCTTAATTACAGGAAGTACACTTAAAATTTCTTAATGGGGCGTAAATATCTCAAGCACAGAGGAACCATATGCTTCAAACTGAACACAGTACATGCCTGAAATGTTCTGCTTCTGTTGCTAATTTTATACATAATGTTTGGCACTGTTCGAAAGTGACGAAAATTTGGTATAAAATTCATAACTTCCTCCAACAGTTGACCAACTCTAGAGTACAATTCTTGTGGGAAGTTTTTTTATTAGCTTATTTTTTTCGAGTTGGGTTCCTGCGCTGTTATCTAGGAATATTCTTCCTTGTTGGTGACACTAGCTAAAAAAACTTATATTGTCATTTTAGATGTCGAAATCTGTGCCATTATTATCATCGTTAAGAGCTGAACTGCTTAATATACTCTATTGTGACCGTCGGTCAGCGATGTAAGATGTTGAAAAGGGAACTGAGAAATTTTATAACAAATTGAACTTTTATTTAGAGTTTTTACCACAAGATATGAATATGTGCATTATGCAGGTTTTAGACAACAGAACTTGGTCATTAAGATGTAAAATCTCCTAGGCTCTCTCATGGATACTTTAGGGTACTCTCCTTCTCTTTTTTGTTTATTGTTTGTACAGTACCTCCTCATACTGTATTATTTTGTACTGCAGACTTCGTGGATAACATTGCATTGATATTGATGTACACAGGTGTAATGCACTGTCCTTTCCCTTCCTTCCCTCCCCTCCCTTTATCCTTCTGCTCCTCTTTACTCATTCTCTTTTTCTTTCTTTTCTTCTTCCGCTTCTTTCTTCTCTAATGCTTTTCTGCTACCTTCCTATAAAACAAAAAATGATATTCTGTTATATTTTTCTATTATTCCCGGATTGCATTGCTTCTTATATTAATCAGACAATGGTTAATAAACCCTTTTTTGTGCTTTCTTGTTTATTACTGGTTGATTGTATGTTTAGGTTGTGGTTTATTTTCCATTGTACTGGCTGCATTTATATGAATTGGCTGAGGTCTGCCTCTCTCTTTTGCTATGTAACCATGTATGCAATCTGTTTATATCATACTGTATGTCAACAAATCAGTTTTTTTTTTTTTTTTAATACAATTTGTCCATTGAGTTCAAACTCTTATTGGTCTCCTACACTGTATTTATTTTAGGACTAATTTTATCTGTTGTGAATGTTGGCCATTACGTTTATTCCTCTCTTTTTTAACTATAGTGCGTGATCTTCCCACCATAACACTGTATATCCTTATCCATTAGGAATTTATGTAGCCCATTCTTAAAAGTAGTGACTGAGTCCGCCATTACTACTCTCTTAGGCAGGGAATTCCAAATACATATTCACCTTTTCATCTCTGTGTACAAAATCTCCTCTAACCTAAGCGGATGTCCACGTGTCCTCTGTGTTGATCTTACCAATAACAAATCCCCCGCAAGCTCTGTGTATTGTCCCCTTATATATTTGTAAATGTTAATCATGTACCCTCTTAATCTCCTCTTTTCCAGTGTAAAAAAGCCTAGATTAGCAAGCCTTTCCTCTAATTCTAGCATCTCCATACCCTTAATAAATTTGGTTGCCTGTCTTTGAACCCTTTCTAGTTCCAGGATATCCTTTCTATGGTGCCAAAATTGTGTACAGTATTCGAGATGTGGCCTCACCAGTGATTTATGTAATGAGAGTATAACACACTCATCCCTTGTATTAATTCCCTGCTTTATGCATGCTAATACCTTGTTTGCCTTATTTGCTGCAATCCTACTTTGGGTATTTCTGTTAATTTTGTTATCTATGTGAACACCTAAATCTTTGTCCCTTAGAGAATACCCTAGTTTTACCCCATTTAGTATGTAGGTAGTACTTTTGTTCTTGCTACCAAAGTGCATTACCTTACACTTGTCTGTATTTAACTTCATTCTCCATTTTGATGCCCATGCTTCTAGTTTAAATAAGTCATTCTGAAGAGACACACCTACCCCCGACATCCCCCCTCCCCCACCCTCCTGAATTTATAACCTTACACAGTTTGGTATTGTCTGCAAAAATTTACACCATGCTCTCTAGACCTACTTTTAGATCATTTATGAAAATGTTGCACACTAGTGATCCAAGTACAGACCCTTGTGGTGCCCCACTTAATACTTCAGTCCAATTAGAAAAAGTTCAATTTACCACAACTTGCTGCTCTCTATTATCCAACCAATGTCTAACCAAAGTGCATATTGTGCTTCCTAGCCGCAGTTTTTGTAACTTATAGATAAGTCTCGTGTGCGGTACTGTAGCGAAAGCTTTAGCAAAATATAAAAAGATTACATCCACCTCCTTTCACTGATCTAGGTTCGCGCAAACTGTTTCATAAAAGCCTAATAAGTTTGTTTGACATGATCTATCCTTCACAAATCCATGTTGGTTCCTATCAATAACCTTATTGGCTTCAAGGAACTTCTGTATTCTATCCCTTAAAATACCTTCCAGTACTTTCTCACTATAGTTGTAAGACTTACTGGTCTATAATTATCCAGTTCAGATTTACTTCCCTTTTTGAATATCGTCACAACTTCCGCTATACACCAGTCTTTGGTGACCATGCCTGATGTAAGTGAGTCATTTAAAATAAAAAATAGCAGTCTTGCTAGTTCTGAGTATAGCTCCATGAGAACTCTTGGGTGAATTCCATCGGGACCAGGTGACTTATTAATCTTCATTTTTTTTAAATCGGTCACAGACTACTTCCTCACTTAAATAAGCACTTACTAGTGGGACATTATAGTTGTTAATCCCGCCATCTGGTCCTCTCTTGTGAATACAGATGAGAAACACCACTGAATTTTCCAGCTATGTCATTATCATCTTTAAGACCTCCAACTTGTCCTTTAAAGGGCCTATACTCTCTTCTTTAATCTTTTGCTGTTGATATACAGTATTTAATAAACTTTTTGGGGTTTTATTTACTTTCCTTTGCTACTAGCTCTTCAGTTTCTATTTTAGCCGCTCTTATTTCTTTTTTTTGCATATTTTTTTACAATCCTTATAGAACTGATAAGATAAGATGATGGTGCATCTTACAATATCGTAATCAAGTCATACGTGTATCTGTGAAAATGTTTCAACCTCCCTATGTACATGAGTTTGCACTCTTTATGAAGAGAGGTGGACTTTATTTTTTCAGAGGTTTTGAACTCCCTATTTATCCTGGTATGCTCTTTTTGCGAATAGAAGTGAGCTTCTCTTTCTTCAGAGGTTTTGTTCTCCCTTTTAATACAGGTACACTCTTTTTGCAAAGAGAAGCGATACACATTTTCTTCCAAGGCTTCACCATGCCTTAGTAAATGGGTTCACTCTTTACAAAGATAGGCAAATACTTCTCTGCTGTGGAGTTTCTGATTAACACTGAGCAGCACATCTTTCTCAATCTTCTAAGAGGTGATGTTCCCTCTCTGGGCTATCCTCATTTCTTCTCACAATGCATACCCTTTTTCCTGCAGCACTGTCACTATCAAGTGAAAATTTTCTTCTAGGAATTGTGAACTCTCCACAAAAACAAACCAGTTAACAAAATTATTTATAGCTTTTAGTCCAAAGAAGTACTAATGAGTTACTATCACCTATGACTAAGTCTATCATTGTACACAGTACACACGTGCCACAATGTTCTCATTGGTAACTGAGACACATGCGCCTGTCACTGCTAACTAGCCAAGAGCAGTGCAGGAGATCCCTCCTTGTGGAGCCCTACCCACAGCCTCCTGATAACCGATCATGATTAGTCTAAAACCTGAATGGGGGCTTTGCTAATCACACTATGGATTAATATACTTAAACAAGGTTGATGTAGGTACACAATCCACATAAATAAGGTAGAGGTCAGGAATATATTCCTCTGTGCATACCTTCCCAGGATACAAAAACAATGTTATGACACAGATAAACTATATTGGTAAAACTTTATTTATGTTAATATATGAAATATAAAATATAATATAATAGGAGCAGTGTTTATAATACCAGTATACACCATAGTACATACAGTACATAAAACAATACAACATACAATACTTAAAATATCAATATTGCAGTGAAAGTGTTTGCAATAAATTGGTTAACCAAATTATGTGGTAGGTATATGCAGTGAACAACAAAAGTTGTTACTTGGTTTATGTAATTGTAGGTAGAACGCTTTAGTATTTTTCTTAAACAAACATATTTAAGATAGTTAGTTGGGTAATAAGTACTCAATAGTAATATTACAGTCTTATATTCATTATTCCTTCCCAGATCGAATGCTAATTTCTACTGTATATTACATCTGCCCCACCTGCAGTGCAACATGGTTTTGCTATGTTGCTTGCTTTTTTGGTTTGCTTCCAGATCTGAATAAATCCCATTGTGCATAAATGTAAAAGCTGTCAGCAATTAAACCACTGAAAAACTCAGGATATCTGGTATATTTATACATTAAGGTAAATCAGATGGCCAAATATGGCACATTGCCTTTAGTGGGCTTATGACCACAGGCATACTAAAAGTGCACTATTGTTGTTCACCTGTGGACAAGTGAATTGTGTTTGCTATTACTACAGCACATACAGATCAAGAGATTGATGTGTCTATTTACTAAGCCTTGGATGGAGATAAAGTGGATGGAGATAAATGACCAGCCAATCAGTTCCTAACTGCCATGCTACAGGCTGGGTTTGAAAAATGACAGTCAGGAGCCGATTGGCTGGTACTTTACCTCCGTCTGCTATATCTCCATCAAAGGCTTAGTAAATAGAGCCCTAAATAAAAAATGTTGTAAGATATTTGCACTTATTATGGTACATCAGCTGAAACTAAAACAGACAATTGAAACCATTCCAAAGGGGCCCAAGGTCCACCAATGGGCCAAGAAGCATCATCCATATTGGATGAACCACATTCTCTGTTATACACAAGCTGCAGGGTTAATAGAGAGAACGAATGGCCTGCCCAAAGAGCACTTTAGGAAGTGCACGCGCACACACACACACACACACACACACACACACACACACACACACACACACACACACACACTTTGAGTGGGTGGGATAGAATGCTGAAGAATGCTGTGATCCTCAATGAGGAGTGAATTGGGGTTTGAAGTTCATACCAAAGATTGTAGCAACCACAACAACCTAAGCCTCCAACTTACACTAAAACACAGACTCCACACTGACAGAAACAATGTGACTATTATGTCAAGAGAACAGCTTACTATGGGGCAGATTTATTAAGCCTGGTGAAGTGATAAAGTGGAAGGTGATAAAGCACCAGCCAGCCAGCTCCTAACTGTCATTTTTAAAACCCAGACTGTGACATGGGAGTTAGGAGCTGATTTGCTGTTTCTTTTGTCACCTTCCACTTTATCACTTCACAAGGCTTAATAAATCTCCCCCTATAAGCCTAATTCAGAGATCTACAGTATACAGATCATTTTGCAGGTGAAAATGTGTATTCAGCAACTGTACAAAAATATACAAAGGCCTCGGCCAACTGGATTTGCATTGAGATACCCACAGGCAGCTTTGCAAATTCCAACAGCTATGTACAAAGACACAGCATCAGTTGCAAATCAGTAGATTATATTGAACATTTGAGTTGCCTTACAATCATGCAGTGTGGCCATAGGCAGTAATATGCTGGTGATATTGCAGCTGCATATGGGATTGCAGTCGCAGGCTGAGACACATCCTGAATACACAATACACTTACCTTTTTGTCACCACTTCCAGTGGTTAAATTGGGCCGGAACGGGGCAGAACTGCATTCTATCACCTCTAATTGCATGCGGAACCAGTTCCGCATCCGCCCGGCCACACCATTAGGCCCTGGCTGCATTGTAAAGTTGGCAGCAGCCGCCAGCCAATCCCGGCTCGCGGACCGGTTGCAGCACCAATCAAAAGAAGAGGCGGCTATTTCAAAATCTGGCATGAGCCAATCACTGCTCGCGGATAACCAGCCAATAAGAAGCAGCCAAGTGGCAGCTTCTCATTAGCTGGTGTTCCAAAAGCCATGAATGGTGCACAATCAATGCCTCACTTCTATTGAATAGCATCTGGTCCAGTGAGTCAGGACTGTCTGGTGGCCACTGCCAGCTATAGGTGTGCGCAGGGGGGTGCCTGGTGTGCACAGGCACCCCCTAATATTCGGCACCCCCTCGCACCTGCACCTCTCTTCCCCACTGCTGCTCCATGGGCAGCATTCACAGTTTCTCATTGCAGGGGCTCTGTAGCTTCTCTGCTGACAGCTGTGCTACTTGTGAACTACAGTGAGTGACCCGAACAGCAGCTTGAGCAGCACGCACGTCGGCCACCTGACATTGCCTTACAGTCGCTGCTGGGCTGTTTCCTGCCTTGGAAGCTGCCAACTTTCCATGGAACTCATTCAGAGTAGGCAGTACTAGCACTGAACTGCACAGCCCTCCTCTTCCTGCTCCTCCAGTCACTGCCTGACCTATCCCGCCTCCCAATCTCACAGCTATGTCTGTTATGGCTCCCTGTCTATAGAGAAGCAAGAAATCCAGGTATTGTTTAGCATGAAGGTGCTGTTTCATGTGCTGGGGTAATATGGGGGAGGTCTGTTGTGTCATGTACTGGGGTTAAAATGGGGGAGGTCTGCTGTGTCATGTACTGGGGGTAATATGGGGGAGGTCTGCTGTGTCATGTACTGGGGGTAATATGGGGGAGGTCTGCTGTGTCATGACTGGGGTAATATGGGGGAGGTCTGCTGTGTCATGTACTGGGGGTAATATGGGGGAGGTCTACTGTGTTATGTACTGGGGTAATATGGGGGAGGTCTGCTGTGTCATGTACTGGGGTAATATGGGGTTAGTATGCTGTATCATGTACTGGGGTAATATGGGGGGCAATGTAAATAAGATTGTGCTACTGTGAGGCATTATTTTGAATTGGGGTACTTTTGTGTGACCACACCCCTTCCTTGTGAGGCCACATCCCTTTTTGTGATACTCGCACCTTCGGTGCACGCTAAGGGGAGGGGTCGTGGGGGAGATGAGTTCCCCCACCTCTCCAGGACCACTTTAAGCCCTGACCACTTCCTGTAACTTTCCCCAAACGGCCTCAGACTGTCAATTACTTTGCAAATAAATGTTCCCTGCGACCGCTGTCACAAAACCATTGAGGCAAATGTGCAGTGTGTTTTAGACACAGGCACAGTTAGCTGATAATTGCTCAAAGATTGGGTTATGTCCAACTCTGAATCAGGCCCAGTGTTTTAAAGGATGGTGTTTAATAAAGATGCAAACATGACTGAGATGGCGTCATACAGTACAAGAATTTTGGAGTGTAATAATGGAGAGTAGATTCCCAGTTAAACTCTTAAACCACATACACTAGAGCGATTATACCCAATTTCAGCCCAATTCGGGCATTTGGCCCGATATATTGGGTGAAATCAGGCATTTTTGAGGTGTATCTGGGCCGATCCGATAAGCGTTCCCTTGAGCATCGGATCGGATCCTCTAGATTGAATGTGTTGCACATTCAAGCTGGTCCAACCTGGGGGCATGGCTGGGATCACCCAGGATACATTGGATGCAAAAGGACAGCATCCGATGTATCCTGGGTGATCCTGCCCCCCCGGGAGGCTGCCAGGTTGATCGCCTGCGATCGCCTCCAACATGAGGTTGGACGAGTGTATGGGGCCCTTTAGGCCTTTTGTTCCTGGTTAGATGCACTGAAGCAAAATGAGGAACACCAGCAATATTGCGCACAGTTGTACTTCCATGAATATTTTGTCAATGAGAAGGCATATGATAGGTACGGTGATTTATATGTAATACTCTTTGTACATACTCACAGAACAGGAATACCAATTACAGTACCTGGAGGAAAAGGTTGGGTACTGCCAGCTGGAAATCAAACTAAAAATAAAAAAAGGGGAAGTGGTAGCTTCAGGAACAGGGCAAACATATTTTGTCCTGGCAAATGGAGATACTTATCCCATTTATTTCCTTGCTTCCACTTTGTATCCTCGGGAAGAAGAACCATTAAAGATAGGCTTCCATACTGCCTTAGCCCAGAGTGAAAAAAATATCTTTGGCTGCGCCTATCGTGACTATTACCATCACATTAACTGGTGAACTTTTTGATGATGTGCCAGGCATTGACACAGTTGTTACATTGATAGGCAATCCATTTTTACACACTGATTAAAAACTGAGGGCTGGACTTAATTTAAGTGACTTTTGAATTTGTTCCCCGCCAGGGATACCTGGAGTAGCCTCACTAATTTTACAGATAAGTGCTTTAACACCAGGGTGCCCTTATATGTGTAATCCTGTTATATATGTAATAGTTAATGAGTGTGAATAATATGTGTACTGTAAATATTGTGTAAATAAAATAAATAGGTAAAGGACTTTAGAGTGGCAAGGACTTATACCCCAAGATAAGACTGTGGGTGTCTGGGGTAGAGGAAGATGTCACTGGATATTTGTGGTGATAACATTGAGCTGTGCCCCTGTGATTAGCATGAAACAGTTGATGACTGGAGGTCCTCGCGCTGTGAGCGGGAAAACTCTGGGGCTCACACGGATGGTATAAAAGGGGGAGAGTTAGTGCCGGAAGGTTGATGTGTGTGGGACGCTGAGGAGTCCGGTTCTCTCTCTCCTCTGCGCTGCACAGAAAGAGCTGTGCTGTAGACATCGCGGCGTCAGAGGGAGAGGAAGCTGCTTACCTCTGTGACGGCTCACAGAAGAGATGAGCAGCTGCCGCTGGAGGCCCTGGCTACACTGAGGCGGAGAATGGGAGGCGTGATTACCCGAGGAGGCGGCACCGGTATTGGCTGCGTCTAGCCAGGGAGGCGGCTACCCGGAGGACGGCTAAAGGCGCGGCTACCCGAAGAGGCGGCGCCTATATTGGCTGCATCTAGCCAGGGAGGCGGCTACCCGGAGGACGGCTGAAGGCGCGGCTACCCGAGGAGGTGGCGCCGGCCATGCTGTGACAGGCTAGTGAGGAGGATATAGGAGTGGCCGCTCAAGACAGCCAAAATCCAGCCTAATGTAAAGCACCCCACAAAAGAAAAATAAGATTTTACTTACCGGTAAATCTATTTCTCGTAGTCCGTAGTGGATGCTGGGCGCCCGTCCCAAGTGCGGACTTCTGCTGCAATACTTGTATATAGTTATTGCTTACATAAGGGTTAAGTTATGGTTGCATCAGGTTGGTCTGATGCTCTGTTGTTGTCCATACTGTTAACTGGGTAAGTTTATCACGAGTTATACGGTGTGATTGGTGTGGCTGGTATGAGTCTTACCCTGGATTCGAAAATCCTTTCCTTGTACTGTCAGCTCTTCCGGGCACAGTTTCCTTAACTGAGGTCTGGAGGAGGGACATAGAGGGAGGAGCCAGTGCACACCAGTATTCCTAATTCTTTCTTAAAGTGCCCTGTCTCCTGCGGAGCCCGTCTATTCTCCATGGTCCTTACGGAGTCCCCAGCATCCACTACGGACTACGAGAAATAGATTTACCGGTAAGTAAAATCTAATTTTTCTTTTGTGGGGTGCTTTACATTAGGCTGGATTTTGGCATGGAGAATAGACGGGCTCCGCAGGAGACAGGGCACTTTAAGAAAGAATTAGGAATACTGGTGTGCACTGGCTCCTCCCTCTATGTCCCTCCTCCAGACCTCAGTTAAGGAAACTGTGCCCGGAAGAGCTGACAGTACAAGGAAAGGATTTTCGAATCCAGGGTAAGACTCATACCAGCCACACCAATCACACCGTATAACTCGTGATAAACTTACCCAGCTAACAGTATGAACAACAACAGAGCATCAGACCAACCTGATGCAATCATAACATAACCCTTATGTAAGCAATAACTATATACAAGTATTGCAGAAGAAGTCCGCACTTGGGACGGGCGCCCAGCATCCACTACGGACTACGAGAAATAGATTTACCGGTAAGTAAAATCTTATTTTCTCTAACGTCCTAGTGGATGCTGGGGACTCCGTAAGGACCATGGGGATTATACCAAAGCTCCCAAATGGGCGGGAGAGTGCGGCTGACTCTGCAGCACCGAATGAGCAAACACAAGGTCCTCCTCAGCCAGGGTATCAAACTTGTAGAATTTTGCAATAGGGTTTGAACCCGACCAAGTAGCTGCTCGGCAAAGCTGTAATGCCGAGACCCCTCGGGCAGCCGCCCAAGAAGAGCCTACCTTCCTTGTGGAATGGGCTTTTACTGATTTTGGAGGCGGCAATACAGCCGCAGAATGAGCCTGCTGAATCGTGTTACAGATCCAACGAGCAATAGTCTGATTTGAAGCAGGAGCACCCAGCTTGTTGGATGCATACAGGACAAACAGCGAGTCAGTTTTCCTGATTCCAGCCGTTCTGGCTACATAAATCTTCAAAGCCCTGACTACATCTAGTAACTTGGAATCCTCCAAGTCACGAGTAGCCGCAGGCACCACAATAGGTTGGTTCAAATGAAAAGATGACACCACCTTTGGCAGAAATTGCGGACGAGTCCGTAATTCTGCCCTGTCCATATGGAAAACCAGATAGGGGCTTTTACATGACAAAGCCGCCAACTCTGACACATGCCTAGCCGAAGCTAAGGCCAATAGCATGACCACCTTCCACGTGAGATATTTTAACTCCACGGTCTTAAGTGGCTCAAACCAGTGAGATTTCAGGAAACTCAACACCATGTTAAGATCCTAAGGTGCCACTGGTGGCACAAAAGGGGGCTGAATATGCAGCACTCCCTTTACAAACGTCTGAACTTCAGGAAGAGAAGCCAGTTCTTTTGAAAGAAAATGGATAGGGCCGAAATCTGGACCTTAATGGACCCTAATTTTAAGCCCATAGTCACTCCCGACTGTAGGAAGTGAAGGAAACGGCCCAGCTGGAATTCCTCTGTAGGGGCCTTCCTGGCCTCACACCAAGCAACATATTTTCGCCATATACGGTGATAATGTTTTGCTGTCACGTCCTTCCTAGCATTTATCAGCGTAGGAATAACCTCATCCCGAATGCCTTTCTCCGCTAGGATCCAGCGTTCAACCGCCATGCCGTCAAACGCAGCCGCGGTAAGTCTTGGAACAGACAGGGCCCCTGTTGCAACAGATCCTGTCTGAGAGGCAGAGGCCATGGGTCCTCTGTGAGCATTTCTTGCAGTTCCGGATACCAAGTCCTTCTTGGCCAATCCGGAACAATGAGTATTGTTCTCACTCCTCTTTTTCTTATGATTCTCAACACCTTGGGAATGAGAGGAAGAGGAGGAAACACATAAACCGACTGGAACACCCACGGTGTCACTAGTCCATCCACAGCTATCGCCTTAGGGTCTCTTGACCTGGCGCAATACCTTTGTAGCTTTTTGTTGAGGCGGGATGCCATCATGTCCATCTGTGGCAGTTCCCATCGATTTGTAATCTGTGTGAAGACTTCTTGAGGAAGTCCCCACTCTCCCGGGTGGAGGTCGTGCCTGCTGAGGAAGTCTGCTTCCCAGTTGTCCACTCCCGGAATGAACACTGCTGACAGTGCTTGCACGTGATTCTCCGCCCAGCGAAGAATTCTGGTGGCTTCCGCCATCGCCACCCTGCTTCTTGTGCCGCCCTGGCGGTTTACATGAGCGACTGCGGTGATGTTGTCTGACTGAATCAGCACCGGTTGGTCGCGAAGCAGAGGCTCCACTTGACTCAGGGCGTTGTATATAGCCCTTAGTTCCAGGATATTGATGTGCAGACAAGTCTCCTGACTTGACCACAGCCCCTGGAAATTTCTTCCCTGAGTGACTGCCCCCCCACCCTCGGAGGCTTGCATCCGTGGTCACCAGGACCCAGTCCTGTATGCCGAACCTGCGGCCCTCGAGAAGGTGAGCACTCTGCAGCCACCACAGAAGAGACACCCTGGCCCTGGGGGATAGGGTGATCAGCCGATGCATCTGAAGATGTGATCCGGACCACTTGTCCAACAGATCCCACTGAAAGGTACTCGCATGGAACCTGCCGAAGGGAATGGCTTCGTATGATGCCACCATCTTTCCCAGGACTCGCGTGCATTGATGCACCGACACCTGTTTTGGTTTTAAGAGGTCTCTGACCAGAGTCACCAGCTCCTGGGCCTTCTCCGCCGGGAGAAACACCTTCTTCTGGTCTGTGTCCAGAATCATGCACAGGAAGGGCAGACGCGTCGTAGGAATCAGCTGCGACTTTGGAAAATTCAGAATCCAGCCGTGCTGTTGCAACACCTCCCGAGAGTGTGCTACGCTGATCAGCAACTGCTCTCTGGACCTCGCCTTTATGAGAAGATCGTCCAAGTATGGGATAATTGTAACTCCTTGCTTTCGCAGAAGCACCATCATTTCTGCCATTACCTTGGTAAATATTCTCGGTGCCGTGGACAGACCAAACTGCAACGTCTGGAATTAGTAATGACAGTCCTGTACCACAAATCTGAGGTACACCTGATGAGGTGGATAAATGGGGACATGCAGGTAAGCATCCTTTATGTCCAGAGACACCATAAAATCCCCCTCTTCCAGGCTTGCAATGACCGCCCTGAGCGATTCCATCTTGAACTTGAACCTTTTCAGGTAAATGTTCAGGGATTTTAAATTCAATATGGGTCTGACCGAACCGTCCGGTTTCGGTACCACAAACATTGTGGAATAGTAACCCCTTCCCTGTTGAGGGAGGGGAACCTTTACCACCACCTGCTGGAGCTATAATTTGTGAATTGCCGCTAACACTACTTCCCTTTCTATGGGGGAAGCTGGCAGGGCCGATTTGAGGTAACGGTGAGGGGGCATCACTTCGAATTCCAGCTTGTATCCCTGAGACACAATCTGTATAGCCCAGGGATCCACCCGTGAGTGAACCCACTGGTGGCTGAAATTTCGGAGACACGCCCCCACCGCTCCTGGCTCCACCTGTGGAGCCCCAGCGTCATGCGGTGGATTTAGTGGAAGCCGGGGAGGACTTCTGTTCCTGGGAACTAGCTGTAATGTGCAGCTTCTTTCCTCTACCCCTGCCTCTGGCAAGAAAAGATGCACCTCGGACTTTCTTGCCTCTTTGTGAACGAAAGGACTGCATTTGGTAATACGGTGCTTTCTTAGGTTGTGAGGGAATATATGGCAAAAAATTTGACTTCCCAGCCGTAGCTGTGGAAACTAGGTCCGAGAGACTGTCCCAAAACAATTCCTCACCCTTATAAGGTAAAACCTCCATGTGCTTTTTTGAGTCGGCATCACCTGTCCATTGCCGAGTCCACAGGACCCTTCTGGCAGAAATTGACATTGCATTTATTCTAGAGCCCAGTAGGCAAATGTCTCTCTGGGCATCCCTCATATATAGGACAGCGTCTTTTATATGGCCCAGGGTCAGTAATATAGTATCCTTGTCCAAGGTATCAAGTTCCTCAGAGAGAGTATCTGTCCATGCTGCTACAGCACTACACATCCAGGCCGACGCAATTGCCGGCCTTAGTAGGGTACCTGAATGTGTATAAACGGACTTCAGGATACCTTCCTGCTTTCTATCTGCAGGATCTTTTAGGGTGGCCGTATCCTGTGATGGCAGGGCTACCTTCTTAGATAAGCGTGTCAAAGCTTTGTCTACCCTAGGGGATGACTCCCAGCGTAACCTGTCCGTTGGCGGGAAAGGATATGCCATAAGTAACCGTTTGGAAATCTGCATTTTCCTATCAGGAGAATCCCAAGCTTTTTCACATAACTCATTTAACTCATGTGAAGGGGGAAAAGTCACCTCTTGCCTTTTTTCCCCAAACATATAAACCCTCTTGTCAGGGACAGGGTTTTCCTCTGAGATGTGCAATACATCCTTCATTGCTATAATCATGTAGCGGATGGTTTTAGCCATTTTAGGCTGCAACTTTGCATCATCGCCATCGACACTGGAGTCAGAATCCGTGTCGATATCTGTGTCAACAATTTGGGATAGTGGGCGCTTCTGAGACCCTGACGGCCTCTGCGCTGTAGGATCAGGCATGGGTTGAGACCCTGACTGTCCCAAGGCTTCAGCTTTATCCAACCTTTTATGCAAGGAGTTTACTTTATCATTTAACACCTTCCACATATCCATCCAATCAGGTGTCGGCGCCGTCTGCGGAGACACCACATTCATCTGCACCTGCTCTGCTTCCACATAGCCTTCTTCGTCAAACATGTCGACACAAGCGTACCGACACACCACACACACAGGGGATGCTCTATTTGAGGACAGAACCCCCACAAGGCCCTTTGGAGAGACAGAGAGAGAGTATGCCAGCATACACCCCAGCGCTATATGATCCAGGAATTACACAGTAACTTAGTGTTTACCCAGTAGCTGCTGTATACACTGATTTTGCGCAAAATTTATGTGCCCCCCCTCTCTTTTTACCCTCTTTCTACCGTGATTCTGCAGGGGAGAGCCTGGGGAGCTTCCTCTCAGCGGAGCTGTGGAGAGAAAATGGCGCTGGTGAGTGCTGAGGAAGAAGCCCCGCCCCCTCAGCGGCGGGCTTCTGTCCCGCGATTTTGTGTAAAGTAATGGCGGGGGCTCATGCATATATACAGTGCCCAACTGTATATATGCTCTTTTATGCCAAGAGGTACTTAATTGCTGCCCAGGGCGCCCCCCCCCCCCTGCACCCTGCACCCTACAGTGACCGGAGTGTGGGGGTTTAATGTGGGAGCAATGACGCACAGCTGCAGTGCTGTGCGCTACCTCATATGAAGACTGGAGTCTTCTGCCGCCGCTTTTGAAGTCTTCTTGCTTCTCACGCCGGCTTCTGGCTTCTGGCTCTGCGAGGGGGACGGCGGAGCGGCTCCGGGATCGGACGACCAAGGGTTCATTCCTGTGTTCGATCCCTCTGGAGCTAATGGTGTCCAGTAGCCTAAGACGCATGACCTATCCGCAGTTAGTAGGGCTGCTTCTCTCCCCTCAGTCCCACGTAGCAGAGAGTCTGTTGCCAGCAGATCTCTCTGAAAATAAAAAATCCTAACAAAATACTTTCTTATTAGCAAGCTCAGGAGAGCTCACTAAAGTGCATCCAGCTTGTCCGGGCACAGATTCTCACTGAGGTCTGGAGGTGGGACATAGAGGGAAGAGCCAGTGCACACCAGTATTCCTAATTCTTTCTTAAAGTGCCCAGTCTCCTGCGGAGCCCGTCTATTCCCCATAGTCCTTACGGAGTCCCCAGCATCCACTAGGACGTTAGAGAAAAGAGAGAGAAAGGCAGAGCCACTTAAAGCTAATCCACCGAAGAAGAACAGAGTGCAGGTCAGCTGATCTATCCTATTTCACACAGAAATCCATTGTTTGTCCCCAGCCTCCTAGCTGAGTGTGAAAGCGGGGGAGAGCTGTGAAGGGGAGCAAATTGAAGGTGTAAGTGGCAGTCAGCAACAGTCTCCTAGCTGAGCACGAGAGCAGGGGAGAGCTGTGAAAGGGAGCAGATTGAAGATGCAAGCATTAGTCAGTACCAGCCTCCTAGCTGTGCATGAGAGCGGGGGAGTGCTGTGAGACAAGAATAGAGAGCAATCCAACGTCATCCAATTGGTGAGAAGGGGGAGGAGCCGAGCTGGATCGTGATTGGCCACTAGCTGTAGCTGTGGCTGAAGTCATCTAAGGTCTGTGAAATATACCTTACACTGCACCCTCACCACCATTATAGATTATACAATCAATAGACAGGTGGTTATACAAAAGGATAGACTTTCATGGATACTTACTGACTGCTCAATATGACTTATTACCGTATTACATCTCTACATTAGCTTATGAAGTAGAGATGAATAATAGGAACTTTAAGGGAACAATTTACTAAGTGAACTCATTGAGTTTTGCATGTTCCCTAATACATACCAGTAAGGAAGGCAGACATTTTTATGTGACTAGAGGGAAGGTGATCTATAAAACAGGAAAAGAGAAGAGAAAAGATCACTTAATTTAGACCTTAATTATCCCTCTTTTGGACAGCCAATATTTTACAGACTATGAACTGGGACTCTATATTAGTAATTTCTCAGTCCAGAGAGTTTTAAAGTGAGAAAACAGAGACACCTAGTGGGGATCATTATAACTTCTCAGAAGTTTAATACAAGAGTTGGATACAGTCATATGTAAACGCTACAATTGCCCTTCAAGGAAAGGAACTCTTGGATACAAATAGATAGCTAACAAATAGTAGCTATGTAAATGTTAATTGATGGCATCAGTACTAAGATTCCTTCTCACAGGATTTCTACTTATTTAAAATAGAATATATATATATATATATTCAGCAGTAAAACCCGGTGCATGTCAGGAGAGGATTCATTATGCATATATATACATAACAACTTTCTATACTAACTGCAGTTTACATTTGGATGAGACTACGGGATGAGGGGGATTGTTAGGGAATGAGGGATATTGAATTCTTTATATTTTATGGTATATTGTACTAATTCTGTCATATCATTAACAAATGTTGACAAGGAAATGTATGATATTTTGCGCTAAACCCATAGTATCCTTTACGAATGTTGACAAGGAAATGTAAAATGTATGAGTAGATGGTAATTCAGTATATATTAGTAAATACGCTTATATAATGTCTGATGTGTACTGTGTATTATACTTACCCGTACGTTATGAGTATAGTGACTAACTTCCAAAGGCAACAAAAAGCTTGAGTCTTCCTGTAAAAGATAAAACAAAAGATATATCAGGGTGTAGGATTATCCCAAACTAAGCCCTTTTTCTATTAATAACACTAATAGAATAAAGGTTTGGGTGGAGGCACTTTAGTATTTAATTAACAGTAAATTCTTAGCCAGATATTGGGTTACATATGTAAAGGGTGGACAGTGCCCTCTTGGTGGAATGCTGTCAGGACATCCGAGAAACAGGGTTCGGTTCAGATGCATGGTGCCACATCATCTTATACAAGGTGCATTTGGGTAAGTAGTACTGATTGATTTCAGCATGGTCTATGAGACATGAACTGTACATTTCAGACAATCAATATTATGAATCAATTAATTTTAGCATTACTGATGGCTTCTGGCAACTTGTGTTGATTGAGTCCCTAACTCCAAACAATAGGGGGTGTGATAAAAACAACATTTACCTGAGACATAGTATTTGGTGGGTAGCAAAAATTACTGGAAGCTTGTGGACACCAAGCTGACAAATGTTTCCCCCTGGGCACCGGGATCTATGCCCTAGCTAGATTATCCACTGCTACCTGGATACAAGAGTAACTGCCCATATGATGCCCAATGCTGTTTTTTTAATCTTAATGACTTTTACCTTTATTGGAATCCACTAACTTAGGCCAAAGCAAATAAGTTTTTGTAATACAATGAAGAATGCTATTCCATAGCATGGTGAAATGAAGCCTAAATGTGAAGATTTTATTGCACATCAGTTACATGGTTTCTGTGCAAAATGCAATTTCTGTGAAATGTTTTGCCATTTTATTGATTACTATTAACATGTACACTTTTTTAATTACTTCATTTATGTACCTCTATTTAGAACATATATACTTTTTTTAATCAAAGTACTCATCATTTTATGTTATGCTAAAAAAACATTTTATGCTAAATGTATCTCATTTGCTTACCCTATATATTTTAACAGAATAATAATTTCAATATAAAATACAAATTCATTTTTGCAACCTTTCTATTTGACAGATACACAAAGTTAACATTTGCATCTAATATTAACAAGCCTGTCTATCATCCTTTCGAAAAGTAATAATTTTAAATGTCTAAAAACAAAATTGCCATAAGAATACTGTAGGAACATTTGCATTAGAATGAACAGAAATTTGTGTTGATCACATATAAGTATGTATAACAAGCTCACTAACTTATGCATCACAAGCTTTAAAATGAATTTTTAAGTATACCTGTCAGGTTATTTTTTTTTTAAATGTCAGAAAAGTACTTCTTTTTTAGACATTATTCTTTGCAAGAAAGGCATTTGAATATGAAAGCAACATAATAATCTAATTGGGATACATATTTTTCAGAACCAGAAATTCTGTTATCTACAGTATCATAGCATTTTGTCATATGAGCATTTCAAATCATCTTGGGAATCCTTTAAACAGAGTAGCACGGTTTGTATTTGCATAGGAAAGGGAAGAATGGATATGTGTTTTGAATAAATACTTTTCTTTAAACTTGTTTTTAAAGCAATTAGATCAAAAGCACTGCACAAAAGAGAAGGTAATGTATTAAACATCACTAGACTATATGTTGCTATCCTCAATGTTTTTTTTTTAATGTACTGTATTCATTACTGTTACCTTTGTGAATTTTTCAGGTTTTCTGAATTATTTGGAGTTACAGTATTCTACATGTAATGAAATACATTAGACAGATTGGTGAAAAGCAATACAATGAAGTAACATAAAGTTATGGGCTATTCATATTGGTGTGTTCTAGGATTTTTGCACTGTCAATTTCAGGCATACAGTTTATCTGTGACATATTTTCGCATGCACATCATGTTTCTTATTGGTGAACATATTGGAGGACATTGTAGGAAATATATTGGAAAACTCTATGAAACAAAAAGAGAGTAGCATATTGGATCTGGTCAGCATACTGGCGTTCGGGATGCTGGCAGTGGAAATACTGACTCCGAAATCCCGACATTGGTCAGAAGGCCGATCCTGTGATCACAACATCGATCGCAATGCTGGCGCCAGAATCCTGACTGTCTGCATCCCAAAGGTAAGTATGCCAGGGCTGGTTAGGGATAGGACAGGTGGGGAAGAGGGGGCTTTGTTTAGGCAGCGTGTGCAGGGGCATCTTAAGAGAGGAGGGGGCCCATGTGCAGACTCCGGGTGGGCCCCCTCCTCTCCACAGCTCTGTAGTCTCCGACAATATGCCAGAGTCTACTGTACATGCGCAGGTCTCCTGAAACATGGCGCCCACCATGTTTCGGAGACAAAAGTTGTACTGCACAGGACAGTGCGCACATTCGGCACACAGCCCAAAAAGGGGAGTGTTCTTGCTGGGAAGTGGCATGGCCACACAACAATTTAAATGACACCATATAGTAGTGTAACTTTATTCACATTTTATCCTGCGATAGTGTCCCTTATTCATGTTACATCACACAGTAGTACCACTTTACCTTATAAACGTTACTCCCCACAGTAGTGCCCGTTATTCACATTACATCACACTGAATTGCTCCTTATTCACATTACACCACACCATATTGCTCTTGGCTTACACATTATGCCAACCTTTATTGGTGCCCTTATACACATAATGTCCCTTATACATATGCCGCACATTATTAATGCCCTCATACACATAATGACACACATAATGCCCCTTTCACATATGCCACACATTATTAGTGCAGTTATACACATAATGACACACCTGGTAACCCTTACACATTTTCCGCACATTATTAATGCATTTATACACATGACACACATAGTGCCCCTTGCACATATACGCCGAACACTACTGCACAACCAACCCACCCACACACATCACTCACATGGCCGCTAACACTGTTACCTCTGCCTCTGCTTGGATACAGATGTGTCCTCATACATCTTGCCTCAATACTCCGTGCAGTAGGAGAAGCCTGGCATGAGTCAGCTGGCAGCTCTGCTATTATTGAGCATCTTTTTTTTGATGAAAATGCATCTTATTTGCATTATTATGTGGCTAGGATGCACAAGCAGCTTTTGCTGATTAAAATGATATGCTGCATGCCTATGTCCTGTGTGCGGCTGTGACTGTACCTGCATACAAAATGCTACGTTACAGTGATTTCCAGGAATACACTGTAACTTAGTGTTTCATATGCAGATACAGCCATAGTCACACACAGAATATAGGCATTCCGCAGATCATTTTAATCAGCAGAAGCTGCCTGTGCCCCTAGGCATACCAAATGCCCTAGGCATTTGCCTAGTTTGCCTATGCCTAAGGCCAGCTCTACTTAGACTGGATGGGGGGGGGGTATGGTTAGGCTGTGAGGAGGGATTTAAAAATTAGATTAACAAAAACAGAGAGCAGTCCACAAGCGCTGTCAGGATAGATCCACATAGCTGGTTCTGCTGGTTTTCTCCCGGATTGTTCTATGAACTTAATCACACCAAAAGAGAGGTAGGAAGACTAGATCAGGTACCAAGGAATGTTCAATTATTGTTAAATACTCCTTTCTGGGAATACCGACACCCACCTTTAATCAGTGGAATGCATTCATCAAAAGGTATCTTTTCATTTTCACCTTTTCAATACATCAAATGGATAGAATTCTCATTAGAATAACACTCACCAGCACACTGGTCCCTATGTTAATCAAAAGGTATCTTTAATTTTCATTCTTTCAATACCATCAATGGATACAATTCACATTAGAATAACACTCACCAGACAACTGGTCACTATGTTCATCGAAAGGTATCTTTCGATGTATCTATCCTCAATGCATATACAGAATACTTGATGAATGATCTCCAAGTCATATATCCTCCACAAAAGGTATTTTATTCAAATAAACCAACAGATTTAAAAAAATGAAATGAAATTCATAAAACAAGTAAAAAAATTCAGCTCCACCTGGTTTGTTGCACTCTACTCCACGAGGAACCTTAAACATATTCCCTCTCACCACCTGCTCCTGGGAAACGATGGATGGATGAAGGGGACTGTTTAGGTTAAAGGTGACTATAGTTACCCAAATGGTCAGTAGTTATGCAATCAAAGGCCAGGATGGCATTGGAATGGCACTGGAATCACCAATCGTATTTTGGAAAATGTTTTCCTTCCTCAGGGTTTAGAGTGAACAAGCCAAACTGGCTATTTATACCCTATAACATGGTCATGTGACTTTCAACCAATCAAAATATTTTCCTTACACATATATACAAGCATTTTTACATCCAAAATATGTAAACAAGACTCACTTTAAAACTTCTAATATATCCATAACACATTTCTGAAGACATATATTGTTATAAACCATTAAAAAATACAAAAAACATATAACTGGAGTATATAGAAATCATATCTGGAACTCTGGAATTGCTACGATTTACTTCATTACAACATTACATAATCCACTCCGTGTGTTCATATCAGCCGGATCTACCAATAGTAACAATCCACCCATAATCTTCAGTTTATAAGTCCCCTTTCCATTGGTTAAGAAGGGCGCCAAAGTTCCGATTCAGAACAAAAAAAGTTTCTTATTGTTCCCCGCTGCGTGTATCTCGGCAGCATCCCGTAACTTCTGATATTGGTGGAAAGCAAAGCGGAAGTAGTAGATCCGGCCGTGGAACGCAGGCCATATTCACCAATTACAGAAGTATGACAACTTACGGCCTCTAAACTGCAATGCCGAGCTGCTTGATTCAATATGTGGAATGCACCCTCCAGTCATTCAGCTCTATAAAACACACAGAAAAAGAAAAATATATTAATCTCCATTACCAATCACTAATATCCATAGTACATAACTATATAAAAATACATGCAGTTACTTGGATTTAATTACTCAGTCATGCAGTGGGGTTTCCAAGATATTAAGCAAACAGATACATGTATTTTATAAATCATCCCTACAAAAACCATTTTGTCTTGAACTCAGTATTAAGTCCTCTTGGGGC
Source organism: Pseudophryne corroboree (assembly GCF_028390025.1). Classification (NCBI taxonomy): domain Eukaryota; kingdom Metazoa; phylum Chordata; class Amphibia; order Anura; family Myobatrachidae; genus Pseudophryne; species Pseudophryne corroboree. The sequence goes on along the minus strand of NC_086448.1, from coordinate 438,474,007 downwards.
AAGAGTTCTCAATTCATATATAGTATGCATTTCTGTTTTGGCTAATAGCTCATCCTTGTTATCTTGTCTCCAATTCGACTTAATTGTTTTAATACCACAGAAGCTGACTAGGCTACTAAAATTGCACTGATGGTTACATTTAAAGTGCAAAAAGACATTATGGGATTCCAATCCCTTCTTTACATTTCCCACATGCTCTGTCAACCTGGTTTTCAGCATCCTTGTGGTCTTTCCTACATACTAGGCCTTTCAGGAACACTCCAGCACATGTATACAATATTTAGAATGGCATGTTACAAAATCCTTTATTTCATAGATTTTGCTAGTTTGACAAGACCTATACTCCGTAATTTAACTTTTTCACTTTTACATGCACGACACATCACACATGTTCCGCACCTGTAAAACCCTTTAGATAAATTTGTCACTGGTGGATTTGGAACAGCTATTACTGAATGGACGACTTCATCATTTAAACTATGGGCTTTTCTATAAACAAACCTTGAAGTATTTGATATATATGGTTTTAATACCAGATCCTTTTCAGGATAGCTCAATGCTTTTTGACTATACCTGCCACATGTTTGTGCTGACTAGTATATTTTGTCACGAAAGGAACGTTCTTATTAAAACAATCCACATTTTTCTTATGTTGCCTATAACCTTTTAATGCACCTATTTAATCCATTACAGCTATTCAATGACCTTTTCATCATATCCCTTTGCCAGGAATTGGTCACTTAGGACTTGTGCCTGAGCATCATACTCCTTCAAATCAGTACAGTTTCTATGTATTTGTTGAAACTGACTGAACAGTATATTTCTTTACCAATTAGTATGGTGGTTACTAGAGGAATTAATTAATGAATTACAATCGGTCAGTTTCGTGTAGTTTCTTGTCTTTAAAGTATCCTCCTCCACAAAGACATTCAAATTCAAAAAGTTAACCTGTTCAGTGCTAGTGTCAAACAGACATTTGCACTGTTAGCATTAAGATGCGTACAAAATGCATCCAAAGAGGGGCGATCACCCTTCCAAATGAATTTTATGTTGTTGATATAATGATTCCAGGACAGCAGACCAGCACCAAGCTCATGGCTATTAGATATAAATTGATCTTCCCAATGTGCCATGAATAAGTTGGCATAGCTTGGTGCCAGTCTGGTGTCCATCGCAGTCCCCATCAATTGCTAATAGAAACAATTATCAAACCAGCAGAAGACTTAATATATAAAATGAATGAGATTCCCTCTTTTATAAATTCTTTCTTATCTATCGTCATATTGGTTTTGTCCAAAAAGAACCGGATAGCAGCTAATCCCTGTTTATGATCTATAATCATATATAATGATGTGACGACTGCTGTTACCATGAAAAAGCCCTTTTCTCATTTTATTTCCATCAATTTGTTAAAAATTTATATGTTATCCTTCAGATATGAAGAAGTCTCTTTTACAATGGGTTGTAGTAAACTATCAATAAATAAAGAAAGGTTCGATAAACAAGAATTGGTCTGAGCCACAATGGGGCGTCCTGGGGGTCTCTCCTTGCTTTTATGTATCTTTGGTAGGATATATAATGCCGGTAAAGAAGGGTTCTCTTAGTTAAGAGGCAACCCCAGTGTGGGGATTGTTAAGAAATTTGAAACCTTCTTAGCTCTATATACAGCCAAGAGAGTAATAACAGAGAAAAAATGTCTCTTTATGATTATAGAGAAACCTTCTATACCGGTACCTGATCTAGTCTTCCTACCTCTCTTTTTTGTAAGTTCATTGGACAATCCGGGGAAAAATCAGGTGAATCAGCTACATGGATCTACCCTGACAGAGCTTGTGGACTGCTCTCTATTTTCTAAAATCTATATGTCATTGGGAAGTGGTATTCTTGTGAGTTGATAATAAGCGGAAGTTGGGTAGCACCAGATACACCATCAGTTTTCTTTGTGTGAGGAGGGATAGTTAGGGTTAGAGGGGGAGAGTTAGAATTCTCACATTGCAGGTGTCGGGATTCTGTGCATCGGGATGCTACTGTCTGTATTCTGACCACGGGCATTCCAAGCACTGAGATCCCTAGCATACAATGAAGGTTTTTGTAAGGCAACAAAATATCAAACAATCTTAAGTTCTTTCATGACGTGGATATTTTAATATACTCTGCATATCCATGTATTATTATATTTTAGAAATTAATTTTTGCCTATTGCAACTCATGCATTGTCTTACCGAAAGTGGGGGTGATTCAGAGTTTATTGTAGCTGTACTAAATTTAGCACAGCTACAATCAGGCACACTAACACATGGGGGGACGCCCAGCACAGGGTTAGCCCACCCCGCATGTCAGTCCCTGCCCCGTCCCAGAAGTACAAAAGCATTGCACAGTGGTGATTCTTTTGTACTTCAGGAGTAGCTCCCAGCCAGCGCAGCTTCTGTGCACTGGGAGCTACTCATCGCTGCCTGGGTCACAGCGGCTGTGTGTGACATCATGCAGCCACCGCGGCCCGCTCCTGGCATGGTCCGGCCATGTCTTCGGTGACTGGACTGTGCCCCTTAAACATCGGCTCACAGCAAAATCCCCCGGTGGGCCGATGGTGTGTGGGGTCGCCTGTCATCTGTGGCCCGTGTCACCGATGGACTGTTAAATGAATTAACTGAGTGTGATGCGCTGCTATCTGGAGAGCCGGCTGCTGCCCCCCTGTCATCTGCTTTCTGTGTTTCATTAATCAAGAGCACTGCAATGCGCAGTGGCCAGCAGCTGCTATAGAGAGAGCCGGCCCCACCCGGCTGACATCATTGGCGTGGACCTGGTGGGTAGAGGAGGTGCAGCCATGGTGGGTCACTGGGTGCATGTCCAGCAAGTAGGAGAGGTGAGTATATGAGTCTACTCTGCTAAATACATGTTCCTCTCCTGTGTTGCCGCTGCCTTGTGAAATGTCCTGACTCTTGTCCTCAACATGCTATTGCAGTTTGAGTTAAAGACTGAATTGGGGGGTGTAATATCAGTGATAGAAAAACATGTTTTACCCAATTATGAGGACCTGGGACTCAATTTTCTAAAGTGGGTGGGTCCGTGGGGACACGATCCGCAGCAACCAATCCCTAGCAGCCATTTCAATAATTGATGAATGCCGGCTGCAAGGTATAAAGAGAGGAGGTGGAGCCTTTGACTCTTTGGCACCTCTCCTGGTCACACGGTCTTGGGGTCCAAGCATGGTGAAGCTCACAGCGGATGAGGTGGTTGCTGGATGTGCTGTGGTGGCTGGGTCAAGGTGGTTCCTGCGTTGGGTGCTGGCTGGACTTCTGAGCACTGATGGGGGTTCTCGAAGGGGGTGCTTGCGATGGTGGCTGGACTGGCTGCCGCAGTGAATGCCACTAGGGGTTCCCCATGGGTCTGGACGTGTGCATCAAAGTGAAAAAAAGGGTGGCGGATGAGCTTGCTGTGGGGGGTTCCCATGACGATGTCTGGGGACAATAACTGGGCATCTGAGGTGGTGGTTGCATTTGCTGTGGGGGGGTTGTTCTGGGGGTCTTAAGCGGTGGTGCAATGTGTATAAGTGCTCTACCAACCACAAAGTGTATAACGTGCTCTGCCTGGCATAAAGCATATTACGTGCTCTACCTTGTGCAATGTGTATAGGAGGTTCTACCTGGCGCAATGTGTATAACGTGATCTACCTGGTGCAATGTGTATAACAGGCTCTACCTGGCACAATGGGGGTAATTCTGAGTTGTTCGCTCTCAAGCTGCTTTTAGCAGCTTTGCACACGCTAAGCCGCCGCTACTGGGAGTGAATCTTAGCTTATCAAAATTGCGAACGAAAGATTAGCAGAATTGCGAATAGACACTTCTTAGCAGTTTCTGAGTAGCTCCAGACTTACTCGGCATCTGCGATTAGTTCAGTGCTTGTCGTTCCTGGTTTGACGTCACAAACACACCCAGCGTTCACCCAGACACTCCTCCGTTTCTCCAGCCACTCCCGTGTTTTTCCCAGAAACGGTAGCGTTTTTTCACACACTCCCATAAAACGTCCAGTTTCCGCCCAGAAACACCCACTTCCTGTCAATCACATTCTGATCACCAGAACGAAGAAAAAACCTCGTAATGCCGTGAGTAAAATTCCTAACTGCATAGCAAATTTACTTGGCGCAGTCGCACTGCGGACATTGCGCATGCGCATTAGCGACTATTCGCTCCGTTGCGAGAAAAAAATAACGAGCGAACAACTCGGAATGACCCTCAATGTGTATAACGTGCTCTACCTGGCACAATGCATATAGGGGGTTCTACCTGGCAAAATGTGTTTAATATGCTCTACCTGGCACAATGTGTATTGGGGTTCTACCTGGTGGAATGTGTATAATGTGATCTACCTGGCGCAATGTTTATAGGGGGTTCTACCTGGCACAATGTGTATAACGTGCTTTACCTGGTACAATGTGTATAACATGCTCTACCTGGCACAATGCATATAGGGGGTTCTACCTGGCGCAATGTGTATAAGCGGCACTACTGTGTGGTGTAATGTGAATTTGTACTATTATGTGACGTCGGCCCTTCCCCACTAAGCCACGTCCCTAAATTTTTGGTGCCTTCGGTGTGCACTGTCCCTGATTTGAAATATGGGAGGGTGAGCACCAATTCACTTTCTGCCAAAGTACACCAAAATGTCTAGTTACAGCTCTGGTGCAGTATGTGCTGTATGCTGCACAGCCCAGCAGCATTGTCACCTCATCCTCCCCCTTCCAACACTTTGTAGTGTCCAAATCATGTCTGTGTTTTTAGCAGGTTACCTTGGAGAAGTGCCTGACTTCTCCAGCGCCCCCCCCCCCCCCCAACACACGCACACACACACACACACACACACACACACACACACACACACGCACACACACACACACAATCCACCAGCAGTCCACCAATCAGGCCTGTATGGTAGAGTGGCCAGACGGAAGCCACTCCTTAATAAAAAAACACATGGCCTACAGTTTAGCATAATGTACCTGAAGGATTCTCACACCATGAGAAACACAATTCTCTGGTCTGATGAGACAAAGATTGAACTCTTTGGCGTGAATGCCAGGCGTCATGTTTGGAAGAAGCCAGGCACCGCTCATCACCAGGCTAATAGCATCCCTACAGTTAAGCATGGTGGTGGGAGCATCATGCAGTGGGAATGTTTTTTAGCAACAGGAATTGGGAGACTAGTCAGGATAGAGGGAAAGATGAATGCAGCAATGTACAGAGGCATCCTGGATAAAAACCTGCTCCAAAGCACTTGTGACCTCAGACTGGGCAAAACTGCCCAAAGAAAGGTGTGCCATGCTTGTGGCATCATATTCAAAAATACTTGAGTCTGTAATTGCTGCAATAGGTGCAACATCCAAATATTAATACATTTGCAAAGATCTCCAATTAAACTTTTTACCATGTGCCATTACGAGTAAGGGGTATTGTGTGTAAACTTTAAACTAAAAAATAGAATAAATCCAATTTGGAATAAGGCGGTAACATAACAAAATTTTAAAATAATGAAGCACTGTAAAAACTATCCCGATACACTGTATGGGAATCCCATATAAAAATACTAAAGACATCTAAAGTGGTATGCACTACTGAGATAAAGTTCCTTTTGAGGGCCAAACTTGGCCAGCTAATACTCAACTATGCCATGCAAACATTGTTGGTCATTCTGAGTTGTTCGCTCGTTGCCGATTTACGCTATATTGCGATTAGTCGCTTACTGCGCATGCGCAAGGTTCGCAGAGCGCATGCGGTTAGTTATTTTACACAAAAGTTAGGTAATTTACTCACGGCATAACGAGGATTTTTCATCGTTCCGGTGATCGTAGTGTGATTGACAGGAAGTGGACACAAAGCTTTTCATCTACTTGCACCAAACTTTCGGCCTGCAGACCTTAAAGATGCTGGCGCTGAGGTAAGATTTACCAGATTAGCTTGGAAAATGCAAAACAGGATATTCTCTCTGTGTGCCCACCAACCTAAAAAACAATAGATAGATGATTAACTATATAAAAAAAAACCATAGTACACACACACACACACACACACACACACACACACACACACACACACACACACACACACACACACACACTATTTATACATGAAGTTGCACTCACAAATTACTCCACCACATCCACTGGGGTGCATAATCCACGGACTTTCCAGTCCAGGCAAGGTTCCAATAAAATATACTTCTTTTAAAGAATGCACTTACCAGACTTGTCCATAATGAAAAAAGTGATCTTTAATCCAACCTCACATCATTACAGGGTCAAGGTCAATGTTTCGGTCCCTGCCAGGACCTTTTTCAAGACCAAAGCTTCAGGCTGCCAACTCAGCATAAATAATGCTACATTTTTGAATGCACCACCACAACATCACTACTTAAACACAAAAAAAACCTGTGATCATAAAAAAAAGGAGTATAGTGATACATACAAACAAACTTAACTATAGGGAAAAACAATAGTTATTGCAAGATCCGGCACATACCTGCTAGAAGCTAAACAGATGTTTCTGCTGGTGGGCACAAGAAGTACATTTCAGCACACAACACCAGGAGACAAAAAAACTGCAAGGTGGAGACCCATTGTGCCACCCAAACATAACAGTTTGCACTTGTGAACTGTTGCTGCCTTATTCAGCTGAACCCATCTAATAAACGCTTAAAAAGTCCAATTATTGGGGTATAACTGATTGCTATGCAAACTCCCTTCACTTTCCAGCAAAACAACAAAGGTAAACCTCCTAAGGGGTAAATTCTTAAAGCAGAGAAAAGCCCTGTTTAACATTAAACAAGTCTTTTCTCCATGTTCTGCAATTCACACAGCAGGTTACCTTGGAGAAGTGCCCAACTTCTCCAGCATGCCACCCCCCCAAACACACACACACACACACACACACACACACACACACACACACACACACACACACACACACCATGCCTGATTCGCATCACCATACTTTAGTAGGGTGATTGCCATTCATGAAGGAGCAGAAAGCACAGCATCCCACTTCTCCAGAGAGTTCAGGCTCCACATCGCAGCATGGCGTAACCAGAACTGCAGTGCGGTAACTGCAGGGAAGCACAATGATTCCCTGCCCTGTCTGCACCTGTCACTGGCTCCTTCCCCCTGACCTCCCATCAGCCACAGGGGCCTTCAGGGACGTCAGCCAGCAGTGCAGACACAGGGGACATGTCGACTGACTTCAAGACTGCAGCGGAGGACCACCAGAATAGCATGTTGCTAGAGCTCTAGATACCGCAGCGCTTCGCCGGTGAGTTAAGGATACATTAATTGTTACTCATCCCTTCTAAACTGCATCACACTGAATGTGATGTATAGTGATAAGTAACAATTACATTTTACATTCCTAATGAATATACACCTAAGTCAGACATATACTATTACTTTAGTGTAGAGGAGGTGTCTTAGGGGGGTAATTCAGATCTGATTACTGGGCTGTGTTTTTTGCTGTCCTGCAAACAGATTGTCGCCGCCTACAGGAGGAGTGTATTTTTGCTGTGCAAGTGTGCATTCCTATGTGTAGCAGAGCTACACAAAATTAGTTTGTGCAGTCTCTGCACAGCCCAGTACTCACTCTTTCAGTGCGATTGAATTCTGCTGATTAGGGCCGGAGCTGACGTCAGACACCCTCCCTGAAAATGCTTGAGCCTGCCTGAATTTTTCCGGACACACCCAGAAAATGGTCAGTTGCCACCCACAAACAGCTTCATCCTGCCAATCACCTTGCGTATGCCAGTGTGAATGGATCTTTTGCACCATCCCGCCGCTGACCGGCGATAACCGTTGCAGCCGTCTGACGCACAGGCGTATTGCGGGTCAAACGCATGTGCAGTTCGGATCTGATCGCCCGCTTTGCAAAAACACACTGCGGCGATCAGTTCTGAATTAGGGGGTCATTCCGACCCGACCGCTTGCTGCAGTTTATCACAGCACAGTGATCAGGTCAGAACTGCACATGCGCCGGTGTCGCAGTGCGCTGGTGCATGCTGGATAACCGAAGACAGTCGTTCCCTAACGATTGCCTCTGCCTAACTGACATGCAGAGGCGGTCGTTGGGCGGGAGGGGTGGCACGTCGGTTTTGGGGGGCGTGGTCTGGCCAACGCAGGCATGGCCGGACTGTGCAGGGGTGGGCCGCAGTGGCTGCGTGATGTCACACGCAGCCGCTACGACTAGGGGCAGTGAAAGGGTTCTCCCAACCAGCCGCAGGAGCTGCGCTGGCCAGGAGTTACTCCTCAAATGCAAAATCATTGCCGCTGTGATGCTTTTGCACTTCTGCGGGGGCGAGGGTGGCGGCACTGACATTTGGGGCGGACTAGCCCTGTGCTGGGCATCCCCCCACATGTCTGAGTGCCTGATCATAGCTGTGCTAAAGTTAGCACAGCTACGATCAACTCGGAATGACCCCCTTATGCCCTTAGTGGGCCGAAATCAAATGATATTGCACTCGATAGCTCTCGTCAAAAATGACAGGAGAACGCGGGGCGATATGCAAATGTTCCCATTATTGCACTGATCGCACTTATTACAGTCTGGTTTAGGCACGTCGAGTGCCTAAACACGACTATAAAGTATTGGGCGCGATCATGAAGAGACCCATTTGGGCACCCAAACGGGTTTTCTCACACGCATTTCAGCTTGCTTCCTCAGTGGGTAGCGAACTGAAATAAGGTTGTCACGCCCATCGGCAGTAACATTAGAATATCACTGGCAGGCATGATAGGGGGCGGGACGGAGGGTCAAATATTTGAATCTAGCCCAGTGACTCCATTTGACGTTTTACTAGATCCACAGGGGTTGCACAGTTGCCACTCCCGGACCCTGACTTATTTTATCCTAGACTCTGTTCGGTACGCACCGCTTATAAATTTGAAAGAAACCTTTATATTCCTGTCTTCGTATTGCACACTGTGAGTCTTGGTACACGAGAGATATTCAAAATAACTGAAAGATAATGTGAAAAATCTCTGCACTGAATTTATGTCCAGAAATTACTTTGCACATTGCATTTTTTTTTTATCTCTACCCATGAGCTTGAACTCCATGACGATCAACCGCTGAGAACTAACCATTTCAAAAAGGACAAAACCTTTGGATATCCAGAAAAGACCATAAGGGGAGTGTCATTTTTTATTTTTTATTTTACTCACCTTGCCCATAGCCATAGGGAGCGCTAGGCTCATCGACCCACCCACCAGATTTTACATTGTACTATACAGGGTTTTATGGGATAACCCCAATGTGTGAGGTAGCAGGCAGCCCCCACTGTGAAGCGTCCAATAATAATTCAGAATTATTTTTTTTTAGTTAATGTGTGTCCTCAAACCATTTCAAACAGATGAGAACATGCTAGGTCTGTACTACTTCTCTGATAAAGTTTAATCCCTGGAAAAAATGTGTGCAATTTCTTTGTAATATGCCCTCAGCCTCCTGCCCCTCACACTGCATTATTGCTTTAATGTCACTAATAATGATTACCTAGGGGCAGTAATGTGCATGTTACACCAACATTAAAGAAAAGTCGATGGGCAGAGCTTGGGGCGTGTGGGAAAAGCAGAAATTAGGTTTGAGGGAAAAGCAGATATGCAGAGGGTGACATCCAGGTATGGGGGGAATGCAGCTGGACAGATGTGAGCGAAAAGCTGGTGGGCCTGGGGTGGCTGATCAAATTATTTGGGGTCTATTTACTAAGCCTTGGATGGAGATAAAGTCTACGGAAATAAAGTATCAGCCAATCGGCTCCTAATTCTCATTTTTCAAACACTTTTGTAAAGGCAAAGGACTGTGATCTCCCCCTAACATCTTATTCTCTCACCTACAGGTAATCAAAACAATTACTACAACTCTCACCAGCTGCACAGTGAACTAGGATACTATAGCCTTGCATTGTCTGTTTTGCTTAGGTAATCTGGAGTTATTGTTATATGCAGAATTTAGGCAGTTTAATTGTTAGATATTTGGGGAATTTGGGATGTCCTCCTCCCATACCACTATTTGTTTGTTTTAGCTTTTATTGCCCACCAGTGGGTGTTGGGCAATGAACCTATACCTTACACATGTTAATGATGTTAGTTCATATTAGAGTATAGTTGGCTGATTGATCCAGGGTGTAGGACTCTAAGGGAGTAGGCTCAAAGGGAGTAGATACAGTATATAATTTTAATATCAAAGCCTGGACTTAGCCTGGATGAAATACAGTAGGCAAAGGACTGCGATCTCCCCCTAACATCAATTTCTCTCACCTACAGGTAACAAAAACAATTACTACAACTCTCACCAGCTGCACAGTGAACTAGAATACTATAGCCTTGCATTGTCTGTTTTGCTTAGGTAATCTGGAGTTATTGTTATATGCAGAATTTAGGCAGTTTAATTGTTAGATATTTGGGGAATTTGGGATGTCCTCCTCCCATATCACTATTTGTTTGTTTTAGCTTTTATTGCCCACCAGTGGGTGTTGGGCAATGGGTGGGGTTTTAATCAGGGATTACACATGTTAATGTTAGTTCATATTAGAGTATAGTTGGCTGATTAAGCCTGGCTGATTGATCCAGGGTGTAGGACTCTAAGGGAGTAGGCTCAAAGGGAGTAGATACAGTATATAATTTTAATATCAAAGCCTGGACTTAGCCTGGATGAAATACAGTAGGCAAAGGACTGCGATCTCCCCCTAACATCAATTTCTCTCACCTACAGGTAACCAAAACAATTACTACAACTCTCACCAGCTGCACAGTGAACTAGAATACTATAGCCTTGTATTGTCTGTTTTGCTTAGGTAATCTGGAGTTATTGTTATATGCAGAATTTAGGCAGTTTAATAGTTAGATATTTGGGGAATTTGGGATGTCCTCCTCCCATATCACTATTTGTTTGTTTTAGCTTTTATTGCCCACCAGTGGGTGTTGGGCAATGGGTGGGGTTTTAATCAGTGAACCTATACCTTACACATGTTAATGTTAGTTCATATTAGAGTATAGTTGGCTGATTAAGCCTGGCTGATTGATCCAGGGTGTAGGACTCAAAGGGAGTAGATATATAATTTTAATATCAAAGCCTGGACTTAGCCTGGACTTAAACTGGATGAAAAACTGAAAGAAAACTTCAAACAATACAAACAACAGATGAACTACTTATCAATATCAACTGCATATGCAAATTTATCACCCTCCAACTTTCACTCTGTGAACACTATGCAACCCATTTGCAGAAAAGAACATATGTAAGATCTGGTTTCCATCCATAATCAGGATCACAAAGATCTTCTTTGGGACAATTGTGAGTTCATCTTCTCATCTACAAACACTTAAAAAATCTAACAGAATTACCATAGCTTCTTAACCCTCTCACAATCCTTTCATTTCTTATAATCCAAATACATTTCTGCACCCACTTTATCTATGCTTTTGACTCCTTTCATACTAAAAATACACCCATTGAGCCTACACTGCGTTTCTCACCTGCATTTCTGCAATTATTCTGCTCTGATTCCCTTGCAGTCTCCTCTCCTACTTCCACTTTCCCTCAACCTATTTACCTACTTAACACTATGTCAAGGCTTTCTTATACTCCCCACATCACTCAGTGTCTACCTAATAATGTATCTTTATCCTTCCCCCCCTAGTCTCCTACACCTCCTACTCTGTCTCCCCTCCATCCCTCTGTTTCCTTCCCTCTCCTTTCTTGTTACCCCACTTTCATTCACCTCTGCCCCATGGTCCTGCAACCCCACAACTCAGCCCTACTCCCTCTCTCCCTTCCCTGTCACCTCCCCACACCCCCATCCACATCACACTGACCTCCCTCCCTGCCCACCTCCTGCAGTTTCCTCTCCTAGCTCAGGCACCCGTACCATCACTACTCTCTCATCATACCTGCCCTCAAAGTTAATCTCACCTCATCATAAAGCAACCCTTATAATCTCGTTAACATCTCTCCCACAAACTCATACCCCCTATCCTGTGCCCTCTGGAATGCCAGATCTGTTTGTAACAAACTGGTCCCCACTCATGACCTTTTCATTTCCAACTCTCTACACCTACTAGCCATTACTGAAACCTGGATTACGCCCTCTGACACTACTTCTCCTGCTGCTCTCTCTGCTGGGGGCCTCACATTCACACACACCCCCTGACCTGGGGGTCGCCATGGGGGTGGTGTTGGGGTCCTTTTACCTTCTAGTTACTGCTACCAACTCATACCACCAGAACCATCCCTTACATTCTCTACATTTGAGGTCCATGCCATACGCCTCTTCCACCCAGTCCATCTTAGAGTTGCTGTAATTTACCGCCCCCCTGGCACTGCTTCCAAACTCATCGACAACTTTGCTTCCTGGCTTCCTCACTTCCTCTCTTCTGACATTACCTCCATTATCCTAGGTGATTTCAACATCCCTATTGACATCCCCACACAATCCCCTGCCTCTAAACTCCTTAACCTCACCTCTTCACTTGGTCTCTCCAGTGGACTTCCTCACCCTCCCATGTGAATGGGAGCTCACTGGATCTAGTCTTCACTCACCGCTGTGATATTTCTGATTTTTCCAACTCCCCATTTCCCCTCTCTGACCACCACCTGCTCTCCTTTAACCTATCTCTCTCAACTTCCTCATCTCTACCTCCTAAGGCTACCATCACTAAGCGTAACATTGAAGCTATTGACACCACATTCCTTTCCTCCCTGTTTGACTCACTTCTCTCTCTCCTATTCTCTCTCTCTCTCTCTCTCATGCCCTGAACAAGCCACTTCCACATACAATGCATCCCTTACTTCTGCTCTTGACTCTGTTGCTCCACCAACCACTATTCACCCTCACAAATTAACACCTCAACCCTGGCACACCAAATGCACCAGATATCTGCAAAAATGCTCATGTACTGCTGAGCGACACTGGAGGAAATCACGCACTAAGGCAGACTTCCTCCATTTAAAACGTATGCTCTCATCCTTCAGTGCTGCCCTTTCTCTTGCTAAACAGTCATACTTCAAGAACCTCATCTCCTCTCAGTCTTCCAACCCCCGGCGCCTCTTTGCCACTCTCAACTCACTCCTCTGCCCACCTCCACCTCATCTCCCTTCCTCACTCTCTGCTCTTGACTTTGCCATTTAATACACATCCAAAATTTACTCCATACGTCAGGACATCAAATCACACCAGACCATCAGTAACCAGCCTTCTCCCATCCCTTACCAACCCTCCCCATCCTTCGCACCTACTTTAACATCTTTCTCCCATGCATCTGGAGAGGAAGTCATGGCCCTCATTCGTTCCTGTCCCCTCACCACCTCCCCACTTGACCCTATCCCCTCCCACCTCCTCCGCTACCTCTCTCCTTCTGCTTGCTCTCATCTTTCCCACCTTCTCAATCTCTCCCTCTCATCAGGCACTGTCCCCTCTGCCTTCAAGCATGCACTCATCTCTCCTATTCTTAAAAACCTACAATTGATCCAAACACTCTCTCCAACAACCGACCCATCTCTCTCCTCCCTTTTGCTTCCAAACTCCTTGAGCATATTGTCTACAACCGCCTTACTTCCTTTCTTTCCTCACACTCACTGCTTGACCCATTCCAGTCTGGCTTCCGTCCTCTCCACTCCACTGAAACTGCCCTTACAAAAGTATGCAATGACCTCCATGCTGCTAAATCTAAGGGACACTACTCTCTACTTATTCTACTTGATCTCTCTGCTGCTTTTGCCACTGTGGACCATCCTCTCCTACTGCACATCCTTCACTCCATTGGTCTGCATGACACTGCCCTCTCTTGGCTGTCTTCCTACCTTTCTGACCGTTCATTCTCTGTCTCCTTTCATGACTCCACCTCCCCATTACTTCCACTAACTGTAGGCGTACCCCAAGGTTCTGTCCTTGGTCCTCTTCTCTTCTCTCTCTATACGTCCTCACTAGGTAAGCTCATTAGTTATTTTGGTTTCCAATATCATCTCTATGCTGATGACACCCAAATCTATCTTTCCTCTCCAGACCTCTCCCCTGCTCTCCTCACTCATATCTCCAACTGTCTCTCTGCTACCTCTTCCTGGATGTCTAAGACCGAGCTGATCATCTTCCCTCCCTCCCGCATTACCTCACCTCCTACAATCTCATTATCTATTGATGGCACTACTATTTCCTCTAGCCCCCAAGTGCGCTGTCTTGGAGTGATCCTTGACTCCTCCCTCTCCTTCAAACCACACATTCAGTACCTCTCACAAACCTGCTGTTTTCAGCTTAAAAATATTTCCAGGAACAGAGCCTTTCTGACCCAGGATCCTACTAAGACTCTTATCCACTCACTGGTCATCTCCAGACTGGACTACTGTAATCTCCTCCTGACTGGCATTCCTGACAAATACATCTCTCCACTCCAATCTATCCTCAATGCTGCTGCCCGGCTCATCTTCCTCACCAAACGCAATACGTCCACCTCTCCTTTCTTACTAGACCTTCACTGGCTCCCCTTCCCATTCAGAATCCATTTCAAACTTCTCACACTTGCTTACAAAGCCCTCACCCACTCCTCTCCCATCTACAACTCTGACCTTATCTCCCTTTACACGCCAACCCGTCCTCTTCGCTCTGCTAATGCACGCCGACTCTCCTGCCTACGATTACTTCCTCCCACTCCTACCTCCAAGATTTTTCACGTGCTGCACCACTTCTCTGGAATTCCCTACCTCTCCCCCTCAGACTCTCCACCTCTCTACAAAACTTCAAACGGGCTCTCAAGACCCACTTATTCACCAAACCCAGCCAAATCTCATCCTAACTCTCTGTTCCACGCTCTCTATGTACCCCATCTGTGTCACCCCTGTCTGTCTACCCCTCCCCTTTAGAATGTAAGCTCTCACGAGCAGGGCCCTCTTCCCTCATGTGCTTATCCTTTCTTACTATAATAATCTTCAATTGCACCAAATCCAGCAGTCTTCTGCCACCTTATTCCAGTGTAATCTGCTGATGTAACTATGTTTATTTACCCTGTACTTGTCCTATACTGTCATCAACTGTAAGTTGCTGTTTTCCTATTTGATTGTTTGTTTATGTACTCTGTAATTGGGCACTGTGGAACCCTTTTGGCACCATATAAATAAAGGATAATATATATATATATATATATATATATATATATATCTTTCTTCACCAAATGAATCAGAGAGCATTTCGTTACTTTCTATTAGACCAGCAGTTTGTACAGAAAGTAAATTTGTCTCAAAAATATTTTTATTAAAAATGTGCTTAATTCAACACAAATACAGATGCGCCTATGCTGCACCTAGGCACACCATGGTTTATTAGCATAAGTCTTTCATCTATTGTTCTCAGCTGCAATACAATAAGAGAGAACAATACAGAAGGGGATTTAGCCATTAGAGCAGGGGATTAAGTCTGACTGCCCTGGTTCAGTTAATCCTATTAAAGGCCAGTATAAAGATGGCTCTATCTGTAGATCAGCGAACCCTTTTTCACACGCGTAGTATTTTAAACATTTTATGTCAGAAAATAGTAAAAGTAGGGTATTGCTCTTCACAACCCTGACGCATTTCGTCCTGAAGGACTTCTTCAGAGGGGTGATCTGTACAACTGGTAAAAACATACAATGAAAAATGAGGACATGAACTTGTGCATGACAATATATACACAAAAATTAAACATAAATACAAATACAGAAAAAATATATACAGAAAAAAAAATCTCCATATCCATATGGACTTAAGTGTGTGTATATAATAAATATGTATCAAACCAAATACTCTCCTCCTGCGCTTTCACACAAACAAATGTATAGAAACTGAATTAGGCTGCCAAATTCCGCTAAGTTCCTTGTTAGGAGGAACTAAAATTGTGGAATATATAACAATAGAGGAATGGGCGCCCTTGGGCCGTGTTGTTGCCCAATAATTAAAACTGACTTAAAACGGACTCTAAAGAGATCTCCCAGATATATCTGCTAGAGATATTTTAAAAGATCATATTAACATGTTCCATTAAAGATTTATTAAAACATAAAAACAAGCAATGGTACGGAGATTATAAAGTATCCTTGTTTGACAAATGACACCAATCAGTTGTACAGAGGACATGTAGAATTATCTTTACAATCTCCTCCTTCTCCTTATTGAAAATACGGAGAGTGGTGTTACAGAAATAGACAACCCAACGCTTTTCGTCTTCCTCCAAGACATCAGGAGTACAGCTGAAAAGCTTGGTAAGTACTGATAGTGAGTCAATGAAATAGCATATAAGCGTTCAGGATACTTGAAAGAAAACCCATACACCACTGGGGTATATAGATAAGTATTTAGATAAGTCAAATGCTTGGACAAAAAGCTTGGATACTCAGGTCTAACTGGAGTTCATATGCGTATGAGACCCTCCAGCAGATCAGTGATGTGTGCTCAGCACCAGTGCAATCGAATTGCACTGGTACTGAGCACACACCACTGATCTGCTGGAGGGTCTCTGGGAGATCTCTTTAGAGTCCGGTTTAATTATTGGGCAACAACACGGCCCAAGGGCGCCCATTCCTCTATTGTTATATATATATATATATATATATATATAAATATATATATACAAACAGAAAGTTCAGCACTCACCGTAGCAAGCTCACTTATCCTCACAACATCAATAAATAAATAAATGATGGGGGTTTAGTTAGTGAATTGGCCAATGCACGGAAGCCTGCATACCGCTCGCCAAGGTACCCCACCTTCATGTAGGTCCTACACTATCACAAAGTCTCAAAAATTAAAACCTGCCGACTGTATCACACATAATATACTGCACACATGCCCACTAGGTTTAATGTGTATTTGCCATGCATCTTATGGCTTTTAAAGGTACACTAGTCACCTGACACTGGCTGATAAATTACTAAGGAGCAGCTGACACAGGTTTAGAACAAGTGAGATTACACAGGGGTGCATGAAAAGGCCTGTGACCACGGTTAATAAGAGTTAACCAAAGATTAACCCCGTAATATACAAACAAATCTAGAAAACCACAGCACTCGCCACCCCAGAAGCGGGGTGCAATATCTGCACTCACCACTCATGTGTGATACAGTTGCCAGGTTTTAATTTTTGAGACTTTGAGATATTGCACCCCGCTTCTGGGGTGGCGAGTGCTGTGGTTTTCTAGATTTGTTTGTATATATATATATATATATATATATATATATATCAGTGTAATGTCATATACATCACATCATATAAATCATATGGATAATATATAGCATAATCATATAGATAATACATCATAAGAATAATTCATAACCAACTCCTTTATCATTTCAAAGTCGACATCATAGCCTTAGATCCATAATGGATTTAACATAAAACATAAGGGATTTTTAAAATGGCCACAATCAATATATATAATAAAGTAATCCGCCAATTCAATTAATTTGTAATAATATTTACATATACATGAAGTACTCACATATATACATTTCAATTTATTAGTGTAGATGGAATAAGTCATTCCCAAAAAATTCTTCTGTAATCAAACTTAACTTGCCTCAAACTTAACTTATCTAAAAATGAAATGGTCTCATTCATGCTATGAATGGGACCATTCACAGATAAATATCCCAAAATGGAAAAATAGATTCTATACCAGGGCTAAAGTTATAACAATAATATAAATACAGTAAGTGAAAAAAAAAAGAAGTATAGTTTTAGTTAACGTATACATTTTGCACTTTTTTATTCATATAGTTGTACCTTCTTGGGAGTAGAATCTTTTAGTCCCATATTAATACAGGTTGAGTATCCCATATCCAAATATTCCGAAATACGGAATATTCTGAAATACGGAATTTTTTGAGTGAGAGTGAGATAGTGAAACCTTTGTTTTCTGATGGCTCAATGTACACAAACTTTGTTTAATACACTAAGGTATTAAAAATATTGTATTAAATGACCTTCAAACTGTGTATATAAGGTGTATATGAAACATAAATGATTTGTGTGAATGTACACTCACTTTGTTTAATGCACAAAGTTATAAAAAATATTGTCTAGAATGACCTTTCAGGCTGTGTGTATAAGGTGTATATGAAACATAAATGCATTCTGTGCTTAGACTTGGGTCCTATCACCATGGTATCTCATTGTGGTATGCAATTATTCCAAAATACGGAAAAATACGATATCCAAAATACTTCTGGTCCCAAGCATTTTGGATAAGGGATACTCAACCTATAATGTGATTTGAAATCTTTTTATATTCTGTGTTCTCATACGTTCCGCCGCGGCCAGCATGTGGATTGCATGGGATGTGAAGTCATTTCCGCCGTCATGTGTTCCATGTGTCCCACCACAGTAAGTGGGTGGAGGGGGTGAGGCTCATCCCCTGGTGGTGGTTAAGTCGTTGGGCGGAGGTGAGACCATGTGCGTTTCACCGCTGTGATGGGTGGAATGCAGGGTGGAGGTGACGACACTTCTGCGTGTGGTCCACTGTTATAGCTGTGAGAGCGCTGGGTGGAGGTGACGTCATGTGTGTTCCACCATTATGATGGGTGGAATGCAAGGCGGAAATAAGGACAATTCCTACGCCCTGGGATATTTATAATAGTTCTTATCCCTTTCACTTAATTAATAGTAACACTAATAAAATTATATCACTATAGCATACTGAGGCCCTTGTATTTTGTAGTTTGGATTGTCTAAACAGGTTTAAATAGGCTATATATTTCTTTTAAATTTGGATTGGTGGGTCTATTAAGGAAGTGATGTAAAACCCAGGAGAGGTATAAATAGTCCCACGGTGCACACGCAGAGTCATTCATACTTTGGGACTCAGACACATCACTACATAGGAGTTTGTAAGTTCATGGAGAAGTTGGTTATTTTCTCTCCTTTTTTTCTGATATCACTAAATATTAGATTATAATATATTTATTTATTCACAGAAACACTTAAATTAGTGACTGTTAGAAGTTCACCTAAAGTTGGTATGTATTGAAATATTTCTATTTTTTTTTCACGGATTTATATTATTGTGTTATAACTTTATTCCTGGTCTAGAGTACTCTATTTTTCCATTTTGGGATATTCAATTGCGAATGGACCCCTTCATAGCATGAATGAGACCATTTCATTTTTAGGTAAGTTTAGAAAGTTTGATTACAGAATAATTTTTTGGGAGTAACTTATTCCATCTAAACTAATAAATTGAAATGTACGTATGTAAATATTACAAATTGAAATGGCGGATTACTTTATTATATATATTGATTGTGGCCATTTTAAAAATCCCTTATGTTTTATGTTAAATTCATTATAGATCTAAGGCTACACACACACACATACACACACACACACACACACACACACACACACACACACACACACACACACTTAGACACATGGACATGGAGATTTTGTTCTGTATGTATTTTTACTATATGTATTTTTATTTATTTTTTGTGTATATATTGTCATGCCCAAGTTCATATCCTCCTTTTTCATTGTATGTTTTTACCAGTTGTACATATCACCCCTCTGAAGAAGTACTTTTAGGACAAAATGCGTCAGGGTTGTGAAGGGTTTTGAAGAGCAATACCCTACTTTTACTATCTTCTGACATAAAATTATGTTTAAAATTCTATGCATGTGAAAAAGGGTTTGCTGATCTATTTGTGTTGAATTAAGCATTTTTTTTCCAATATGTTTGAGAGAAATTTACTTTCTGTACAAAATGCTGGTCTAATAGAAAGTAACTAAGTGTCCTCTGATTCATTTGGTGGTGACACGTGGTTCTGATTCTCACTAACAGGATTATTGTTTTGGAGGTGCTGCTGTTCAAATAGCGCAAGATAAGGGCAAATTTGTGACATATTTAAATCCTCTGTTCTGTGCCCTGTAGTTACGGTCACATTACATAGGGGGTTATTTGCAGGTATTGTGTTTGTCTGGCTATATTGTACTGTTACACCCTAGGGCTACATTCCTTATAATGTCTGCCACACAGGGTGGGAAATCCGCGGACACTTCTGCATCCTGAAGTACTGGCGCAATGGA
Source organism: Pseudophryne corroboree (assembly GCF_028390025.1). NCBI lineage: Eukaryota > Metazoa > Chordata > Amphibia > Anura > Myobatrachidae > Pseudophryne > Pseudophryne corroboree. Next base: position 438,453,935 of record NC_086448.1, on the reverse strand, counting down.
TTTACCTGAGGAGAAGTTTTAGCTGCTTGTTCAGGTGCTGAGTGCCATATACCCAGACGACCTGCAACACCTGTGGCCAATCAGGACCCACCTTGGGCAGCATTCTCAAGTATGCTAACTACACTTGTGACACATCTTACGCCCCCTGTAGGACCCTGCCCAATTACAACAATTAAATATATCTTTGGTTAGACAAAAGTCTACCCCATGCCTCTCTGGGGCCAAGGGGTCATCTAAAGGGGCTATTTCTTCCTCAAAATCCACTAATATTTCAGATGATTCTTCTGATGGGGATGGGGAATATACTGATCCATCAGACACTGATACAGTTGCTTCTAATGAGATCTACACAGGTTGATGTTCCTGACCTAGTGGAGGCCATTAAGCTAATTCTTCAAATAGATGATGACATTGAGCCTACTACTGCGTCTAAGAAACATGATAAGTTCAAACGTCAGAAGGTTGCTACATTCTGACCCTTTAATTGACATACGTCAGGAATCCTGGTCGTCTCCAGGAAAGACATTTTCCCTGTCTAAAAAGATGGTAGCTCATTATCCTATCCCTGTAGAGTTGAGTAACAAGTGGGAAACTCCACCGCTGGTGGACTCTCGTGTCGCCCGTCTTGTGCCTGTCACCACCATCACCTCCCTGATGGAACTGACGGATATGCGTGTGGAGGGATGCCTGAAGTCTATTTACTCACTGACATGTGCTGTACATAGACCCACTATGGCAGGCTCCTGGGCTATGAAAGGAATTGAAGCATGGGTTCAGGCAATTGAGAATGAGCTGCCTCAGGATTTTTCTGACACTGCTAGACAATATATGTCTTATATTACCACAGCCTCCCACTATGTTCAGGAGGTGGCCTCTGATGTAGGTGTAATGGCGGCCAAGGCATCTACTACGTCTATCCTGGCTCGTCGAATTATGTGGTTGAGGTCCTGGAAGGTGGACCTGGACTCCAAAAAGGAGACATCCTATTTGAGGAGGATCTGAACAAGATTGTAACTGACTTGGCTACTGCCAAGACTGTGTCTCCCAAATACTAATCCTTCTGCTCTGGAGGCTAAGAGTACCACCTTTCACTCCATTCGACCTCCAGGGAAGGCAAAAGGTAAAGCGTATCAGTGACAGGCTTATGCTTCCAAAACCACTAATCCTAAATCTAAACAATCCTGGTCCGCCTGTCAGTCTGCTTCCAAACAAGACAAGCCTGCTGTATGACGGGGTGTGCCTCTCCCTTGGGGACCCCAGGGTGGGAGGCCAACTTCTGCAGTTCACCCAGGCCTGGTTACAGACCACTTTGGATGCCTGGGTTTGGGAAGCTGTCTCTCATGGGCATACAGTCTCTTTCAAGAGACGTCCCCCTCACCTGTTTTGCACAATGGTTAACCCTGTGGATCCATTGAAAACGCAAGCTCTACACTTGGTTGTACAATCCCTCCTAGATATGGGAGTGCTAGTGTTGGTACCTCTGTCTCAGAGAGGCAGGGGATATTATATGACCCTGTTTCGAGTCCCAAAGCCAAATGGGTCCTTCCGGCCTATACGCAACCTCAAATCATTGAACACATTTGTGAGAGTGTCCAAATTTTGTATGGAAACTCTGCGCTCTATTGTACTGGCCATGGAACCCTAAGACTATATGGTATCCCTGGACATACAGAATGCTTACCTGCATGTTCCTATTGCCATGTCGCATCAGCAGTATCTGTGGTTTGCTTTTGGCAACCTGCATTATCAATTTCAGGCCCTGCCATTTGGATTGACCACGGCCCCTCAGATTTTCACCAAAGTAATGGCCGTGCTTACGGCTCATCTCAGTCATCAGGTAATCAGGATCCTACCGTATCTGGATGACTTGCTAATCCTGGCAAACTCCCAAGAGGTTCTCCTCAGTCATCTTGAACTAACCGTTCAATTCCTACAAGCCCACGGGTGGCTCAACTGGAAAAAATAGTCGCTGGTCCCTGCTCGGAGCATGGTGCACCTGGGTGCGCTGCTGGACACACACAGCCAGAGATTGTTTCTGTTTCCAGAGAAAGTCCTGAAACTTCAGTACAGGATCAGATACTTCCTCTCTCTTCCAAGAGTGTCTATACACTCGGCAATGCAAGTACTAGGCCTCATGGTGTCGGCTTTCGACATGGTAGAGTACGCTCAATTTCACTCTCGCCCTCTGCAGAGGTTAATCCTTTCCAAGTAGTAAGGCCTGCCTCATCAGATCAGGTCTCAAATGATCTCCTTGACTCCAGAGGTTCATCTGTCTCTGTGCTGGTGGCTACAGGACCAACAGTTGAGCAGGGGCCATCCCTTCTAGGTCTCCAACTGGGTCCTCCTGACAACGGATGCCAGTCTGTAAGGTTGGGGTGCTGTGTTGGAGCAACACTCTATCCAGGGTTGGTGGACCAGGGAGGAATCTCTCCTCCCGATAAACATTCTGGAATTGCGGGCAGTGTTCAATGCATTGACACTGGCCCTGACTCTAGTACAGAACAGGCCCGTTCAAGTACAATCAGACAACGCCACCACGGTGGCGTACATAGATCATCAAGGTGGCACTCAAAGCCGCATGGTAATGCTGAAGTGTCAAAAATCCTCCACTGGGCAGAACGCCATCTGCCAGCAATATCGGCAGCGTTCATCCCCGAAGTCCTCAACTGGGAAGAGAATATCCTCAGTCGTCAGGACGTTCACGCAGGAGAGTGAAGTCTTCATCCAGAAGTCTTTCAACTCCTAGTGGACAAGTGGGGCCTACCAGATGTAGACCTGATGGCATCTCGACACAATCACAGGGCTCTGGTCTTCGGATCAAGGACAAGGGATCCTCAAGCAGCATTTGTGGACGCACTGGCAATTCCATGGAACTTTCAGCTGCCATATGTGTTCCCTCCAGTGTCACTCCTGCCCATCGTTCTAAGGAAGTTCAAGCAAGAAAGAGAAATACTACTTCTAGTCACTCCAGTGTGGCGCAGACGGCATTGGTTCTAAGACCTGCAGGGTCTATCAATAGAGTGTCCTCTTCTACTTCCTCAACACCCAAACTTCCTTATTCAGGGTCCTTGTGTCTATCTGGACCTGGCCAGACTGGCTTTGATGGCGTGGCTCTTGAAGCTTCACTCCTGAGGGCCAATGGATTCTCAGATGCAGTTATTCAAACTATGTGGAAGGCCCGCAAATCAGCTTCTGCACAGATTACAGGGTCTGGAACGCTTACTTCACATGGGGGGATCATTCTGAGTTGATCGCTCGCTACCGTGTTTCACAGCGCACCGATCATGTCCCTACTGCGCATGCGTATGCACCGCAATCGCATCATATGGGTACAAAGCGGATCATAGCTGGGCAATTGATTTAATGAAGAATCCATTCGCACAACCGATCGCAAGGAGATTGACAGGAAGAGGATGTATGTGGGTGTCAACTGACCGTTTTCTGGGAGTGTTTGGAAAAACACAGGAGTGTCCAAGCGTTTGTAGGGCAGGTGTCTGACGTCAATTCCTGGTCCAAAAAGACTGAAGTGATCACAAGGGCTGGGTAAGTCTAGAGCTACTCAGAAACTCCAAAAACGTTTTCGTCCCGCTCGGCTGCACAAGTGTTCACACACTTGCAAAGCAAAAATACACTCCCCTATAGGCGGTGACTACCTGATCACTGCTCTGCAAAAAATAGCTAGCGAGCAACTCGGAATGACCCCCATGGTGTGCTGCAAAGAATTATGATGCCTATTCGTTCAGTACTTCTAGGCTTTTTGGCTTTTCTGCAACAAGGCCTAGATTTAGGCCTTTGTCTGGGCTCCCTCAAGGTTTATATATCTGCCTTGCCGGTGTGGTTTCAGAGGAAAATTACGTCTATTCCTGACATTCATACTTTCACTCAGGGCGTTTTACAGATTCAGCCTTCCTACAGGTATGTCCCTCCTGTGGCTCCATGGGATCTGTCGTCTTAAATGCCCTACAAGAGTCTCCATTTGAACCTCTTGAGTCTGTGGATCTTAAATGTCTTACACTTAAGGTTGTGTTTTTAATACAGTAGCTATTGCCTCTGCTAGGAGGGTGTCAGACTTAGGCGCATTGTCCTGTCATTCACCCTTTCTGATTTTTCACCTCGTCGAACTTGCCCTGGTTATCTACCTAAGGTGGTATCATCTTTTCATCTTAACCAAGAGATTGTGGTTCCGGCCTTTATCTCTTCTGGTTTGTCCTCCAAAGAGCGGTCTTTGGATGTGGTACGTGCTCTCTGTATTTATGTAGAGAGGACTGCCTCCGTCAGGAGGTCAGATACCCTTTTTGTACTTTTTGGTTCTCACAAACGTGGCTGGAATGCGAATAAGCAAACCTTGGCCAGATGCATTAGAATGGTGATTGCACAAGCTTATGTGCAGACTGGTTTACCAGCTCCTGCTGCTATCAAGGCACTTTCTACTCTGTTGGACCTTCTTAGGCGGCTCGCCGTGGCGCATCTGCTGAACAATTATGCAAGGCGGCTACGTGGTCCTCAGTGAACATGTTCATCAGGTTCTATGCCTTTGATACTTCCGCCTCCCAGGATGCTTCCTTTGGACGTCAGTTTCTTGTACCCTCTACAGTGCATCCCCTCCCATGAGAGACTGCTTTAAGACATCCACGATGTTATCCCCTGTGGAATACCAGTATACCCCACTGCATAAAAGGAGATTTATTGTAGACTTACCATGGGTAAATCTCTTTCTGCAAGGTACACACATGGCAGATCCATGCTTAAAATCTAAGCAATCTAGTCATATTGCTTAGATTTTAAACACGGATCTCTCCGTGTGTACCCCCCTTTAGTGCTGTAGTGTATTTTGCATTCATACAATTTTAAAATTAGTTCTATAGCTCTTACTAATTCTTTTTACCGTTTTTAAATTTTTTATTGAAATGAAAAGTAGGTTGTTATACAATAAGATTATTTTGTTGAAATGAAATGTTATTTTGCCTACTTTTGCTCTGCATTTTTGACAACTTACTTTAGCTTTAGTAACAGCCTGGCACATACTGCACTTGTTATCTAAATTATGGCACACTATAAATAAGTTGTACTTTTTTCTGCTTGCCAAATGAATCATTAAATGCAGGTTGGTTGCTTATTATTTTGCAAAACCAAAGCTGAGTAACTTAGGGGGTCATTCCGAGTTGTTCGCTCATTGCCGATTTTCGCAACGGAGCGATTAAGGCGAAAATGCGCATGCGCATGGTACGCAGTGCGCATGCGCTAAGTAATTTAGCACAAAACTTAGTAGATTTACTCATGTCCGAATGAAGAATTTTCATTGTTGAAGTGATTGGAGTGTGATTGACAGGAAGTGGGTGTTTCTGGGCGGAAACTGACCGTTTTCTGGGAGTGTGCGGAAAAATGCAGGCGTGCCAGGATAAAACGCAAGAGTGGCTGGATAAACGCGGGAGTGGCTGGCCAAAAGCAGGGCGTGTTTGTGACGTCAAACCAGGAACGAAACGGACTGAGCTGATCGCAGTGTAGGAGTAAGTCTCGAGCTACTCAGAAACTGCTAAGAATTTTCTATTCGCAATTCTGCTAATCTTTCGTTCGCAATTCTGCTAAGCAAATATACACTCCCAGAGGGCGGCGGCCTAGCGTGTGCAATGCTGCTAAAATCAGCTAGCGAGTGAACAACTCGGAATGACCCCCTTAAACCTAATTAAAATTGCATATGGCAATGTCCACCTCTTCCCTATAAAATAATCTGTAATACACAATCTCACTGTTTGAGTCAGTGCACAAAGATCTAACATTATCTGAACTATTGTTTTTATTAACAAAGGCAATACAAATACATTACTGTAAATACAAATTGCTGTTGCTTTGTTTTCATACATTCCTCCCAACTGGCAAGTGGGTGTGGTCTCATGGATATGGGGTGTGGCCTCAGTCAAGCACCACAATCGCTTACCACGCCCCTGTTCTAATCACTATGGGGGCATGAACAGCGCTCAGTGAGCTGCTGACCATGCCCCCCGTCCCTTTCTGCTTGGGAATAGATGCTGTGTATACCAGGGATATCCCCTGCCATAATGATTAAAATAATACAAAGATGATATTTATAACACATGTTCTGTGATATAGATATCTTCTTTTATTATTCTAATAATTCCATCCCCACATATTGGTTTGGGAGGCAGCGGGAGAGGTGACTCCCACTGACAATATAAATTTCAGGAGGTGGGGGGCAGGCAGTGGACGGGCCCAAGCCATTGGCTGTAAAAGCCCATTGAAAAAACAATGTAAAGCGGCACCAGTATATGTGCCTCAATGACAGGGGCATGCATTTAGCCCACCTGAAAGCACGCTCCTGTCAGTCCTGCAGATGTGATTGGACCAGCGGATCCACTGGATCTGCTGGCCAGTGGGCACATGCAGTGGTGCAACGCGGTGGACATTCGTGGTGGCGGGACCTGGGGGAGAAAGGGTGGCTGACGGCAGACCTGGATCCGATAGGGTACAGTCCCTTCCAGCCATTCTGCAGAGTTCAGTAGCGGAGAGCCGGCTTCCCATTTCAAAATGGCGCCTCACCGCGATTAGCTGCAAGCTAATCACGGCTCCCCGCGTCATCGCCCTGCCCCCTCAACTGGCTTATAAAAGCCAGCGGCGAGGCAGCGGTGGACAGTCCAGTGGCAGGTAGGGATCAGGCAAGAGCTCCTGAAGATAGAAGACGCCGGATGCCCTGGGGAGGTGGCAGCCATGAAAAAGAGCTTAAAGGCCACCGCCCCCAAGATGAAGATGCCAGAAGCCCTGGAGAGGCAGCGGACATGAAAAAGAGCTTAAAGGCCGCCACCCAAAGGTGATGATGCAGCATAATAAACTATTAAAACATTATGTGCTGTGTTTTTATTTTAATATTTTTTTAACAGATGGACAATGGGTGCCAGCGGGCCCTTAATGTGCGGGCATGCTGGCACTTGTGGTTCTTCAAGGCTTGCTGGGATCTGTAGGCCGCCTGTAAAAAACAATATTTTCCCATCATGAACCCCGCACCCACCGCCACCAGGGGTGCGGAGCATAGCACTGGACTTTGAGCCCAGTGCTGGTTGTTGCTCAGGAGGGGGGACCCCATGTGTATTTTTGGGTCCCCACTTTGAGGAATTCCAACCCTGAGCTGACTGGTTTGGGGGGGGGGGGTGTTTAATGCTATGGCAGGGGGACCCCATACTGAGCAGCTCCCCTGCTATGGCATAATCCACCCTGGCTGGTTCAGCCTGGTGCTGGTTTTACTTAAGTAGGGGGAACTCTTTTTTTTGGGGGGGGGGGGGGGGACTGAATAGCCAGTGCCTTACCAGTCACTAACCACACCGCACATCACTGGTGCATGCGGACAGCATCTATTCATCGCTGCTCAGAGCAGCTAGTGACGGGGGAAGGGATCTCCAAACTGCTCTCCCCCCCCCCCTCCCCCCCCACACACACACCACGGGACACTGCAACCCGCGGGTGGGACAGCAGGGCAGACCGTGGAAAACAGGACTGTCCCGCCAAAATCAGGAGGTATGGTAGAGTAAGCCTTACAGGCCTAGGTTTTTCACCACAAGCAGCAGACTAGTTAAAATGAAAAATGGTGCTATGCTGCCCGAATTGTTCAATAAAAAATGTCCATATTTTAGCTTAAAATTGTTAAAGTTTATGAAAATAAAGCTAAAATCTCATTGATTTTTTTTCTATAGTTACCTGTATACCTGTTCCAGAATGATATGGTCAATATGTCATATCCTTTTAAAGTTTGTATGGAATCAAATAAAGCAGAAACTTTTTTCAAAGTGTTAACTAATCATGTAGTTGAGCGGTATATTACCAGTTATTTATATAGCGCACACATATTCCTCAGCGCTTTACAGAGAATTTTTGGCCATTCACTTCAGTCCCTTCCACAGTTGAGCTAACAATCTTTTTTCCCTATCACACATGCATACCACACATTCACGCTAGGGTTCACTTTGTTGAGAGCCAACTTACCTACCAGGCATAATATTTTTTGGATTGTGGGAGGAAACTGGAGTACTCAGAGGAAACCTACGCAAGTATGGAGAGAATATACAAACTCCACACGTTTAGGGCTATGGTGGGAATCGAACCCATGACCTCAGTGCTACGAGGCAGTACTGCTAACCATTACACTGTTGCTAACCAGCACTACACCGTGCTGGTTAGAACATAACCACCTGCTAATTGGGCAGCATGGTAAACTATAGTAATGTGAAATTGAGCAAACTAAAACATTGTCACACTGGCCCTGTAACTTAGTTTATTCCCAACTTGAGCAAGGCAGTTTTTTTTAGCATCTAGCTTTTTTTCAATACATGGCACAATCAGGCTTGTTACATATAACAATAAAAACAAACCATGCCATGTTCACATACTTTAGCTTAACTCTAAATCACAGTGTAAAGCTGCAAACACACTGTGCGATTTTCCATGCGATATGGACTATATCAGCGGTGGCCAACCCGCGGCTCTCGAGCCGCATGCAGCTCTTTCATCCTCCGCATGTGGCTTGATCCGCACCTGGCCACCGCTGCCCGACACACACTGCCCAGCAGGTCTCCGGCGTGTGAGGGGAGGGGAGGGGAGGGGAGGGGAGGAGAGCGCAGCGTGCGCATCTCCTGCCCCTCTGACTCCGGCAGCAGTATTTTCAATTCTGCGCCGGCACATGAGCCAATTAGAGCTCGCGGTCCTGCAGCTAAGGCTCCTGATTGGCTGCCGTACCGCAAGCTCTGATTGGCTCACAGGCCGGCGCCGAATTGAAGATAAACACCGCCGCCGGAGTCAGCTGGGCAGGAGAGGCACATACTGCGCAGTCCTCCCCTCCAGCAGAATGGTGAGCAGCACTTGGGGAGGGGGGCTGAGGCACTTTGGGGACATGTGTGTCTGGCACTGGGGGCATGTCTGGCACTGGGGCATATCTGGGGCATGTGGGGCATGTCTGGCACTGGGGCATGTGGGGCATGTCTGGCACTGGATGTCTGGCACTGTGGGGACATGTGTATCTGGCACTGGGGGCATGTCTGGCACTGGGGACTTGTCTGGCACTGTGGGGACATGTGTATCTGGCACTGGAGGCATGTCTGGCACTGGGGGCATATCTGGCACTGTGGGGACATGTGTATCTGGCACTGGGGGCATGTCTGGCACTGTGGGGACATGTGTATCTGGCACTGGGGCATGTCTGGCACTGGGGGCATATCTGGCACTGTGGGGACATGTGTGTCTGGCACTAGGGGTGTGTCTGGCCCTGGGGGCGTGTCTGGCACTGGGGGCATGTCTGGCACTGGGGGGACATGTGAATCTGGCACTCTGGGAACATGTGTATCTGGCACTCTGGGAACATGTGTATCTGGCACTCTGGGAACATCTGGCACTGTAAGGACATGTGTATCTGGCACTGTGGGGCATATATGTATTTGGCACTGTGGGGCATGTACCTGGTACTGTAGGAGCATGTATATCTGCTACTGTGGGGACATGTGTATCTGGCACTGGGGGCATATATTTATCTGGCACTGTGGGGACATATGTTTATCTGGCACTGTGGAGGCACCCATTTTTGGGCATTTTTATATGTATGTGGCACTACTGGGGCATTAAATGTATGTGGCACTGTACAACATGACTAAAAACGGGGTTATGAGTCAAGGTCATACTCCTACAATTGTGATACCGAAAGGTGTGTGCACAAAAATGGGGTGTGGCTTTGCGACAACTAGGTCACGCCCCCATTTTTGCACGCACGCAATAGTGCTCTTCACCTTTACTATGGATCTTTTCTGGCTCTTTGCCTCTGACTGGTTGGCCACCCCTGGACTATATAGTCCATATCACACGGAAACATAACGCATATTGCACCGCATGTATGCACTTATGAGTCCAATGTGTGATCCCGCAGGATTGACATCGCAAGAAAACATAGTCTATGCAGGCGGGGCCGATACTGACTACATGCTTTCGGGTGCAGTGTAGTCAGTATCGTCCGTTAGCCTGCATCAGTGCGTGTTTATGCACTTTAAGAATAACACTGTGCTGTATTGTATGTGTGTGGTACTAGTAAAAAAAATGATTTCAGATAATGGTAAGAATCTTTTAATTTTATGCATTTATGCTAAATAAATTGTTTTGTTTATCTTGGGATACTGTACTATTTCCTTTGATTTGGAAATAACAGCAACAGTAATGGCAAGTATGGATTTTGTCTGCATCTGTATAATATGTGTATAACAATTCCTCACCTTCTGATTTATCCAATAGCTCAAACAGCGTGCTTTTTAAGCTATCTTGCCTGTCACAGCTATCTCATATTTATTAGCAGGCTCTTGTCTGTTTCTAAACCCACCGCTTAGTAAATATGGAGATTCTATACTTGTAATGGTAAGAAGATTGATAGCCTTTTGATATTCTATTATGTTCTGAAGTATTGTTTCTCTGCAGTTTTGCTGCAGCTTTAGTTTAATAAATCTATTGGATGCAATCCCACCACTAAACCACAGCAAAAATGCTAGGGTTTCAAACCTTCTTAGTAAATTTACCCCTTAGATGTCATATGTGGAAGCCTTCAAGTAGATCTTCTGGTCAAAGAGGATTATTAGTAGGTCACCATTATAAATATCACAAGAGAGACTTGCAGCTAACCAGAACCAGAACACAACAGATCAGGCTAAAGTATCTACAGTAGTTTAGGCCACACCTATTTACAGAAGTGGTTTAGGACATACGGTGGCACTGAAACTACACCAGCATTCTTACATTGCAATGCACAGTCTGGAAAGCTAATGAACACTTTTAATTATCCTGCTACACAATCTTCTCAAGAACTTGTCTAACAAGAACAGTAGTTGCCTTCACAAATTGGTAATTAAGCACCAAAAATAGGACATGATGTTTGTATTACAGATGTGCAGGTTCGCCTTTACTTGGTTACAAAAACTAGCACAAGTTCTGATTTATCTGGATTAATCTTATTGGCTATCCTAAACACAAGAAAGCCGATAGCCAGTAAGATGCCATTTTTGAGATCCTGGTAAATCCGAGTAAATCCAAACCCGCATATCTCTAGTTTGAATTTACAGCATGTTTGGAGTAAACAATTAATATTCTTTCTTAGCACTTCGTATAGCAGGCAACAGTATACCATAGCAGGTTAGCTCAGCAGAAACCATCAGGTATAATGAGGCAATTTCCAATTATTACTTCAACATGCAGTCTCACTAGCTCTACTGAAAACAAATTAAAAAATAAAGATGGTCCATTTCTACTTAGGATATCAGAGCAGTGGTAATAGTTGTAGTGCCAGAACAATCAAACTTTTAACTACTGTACTGTAGGTTGGGTCTCCATTGCTTCTCACTACTCACATCCTGAAGAAATAAAAAAAGATCAGATAAATTCTCAGAGAGTTCTTTGTATTTGTTGACCTTATAATCTATGGTTTGTTGTGATTTAAAGGATATTTTTAAAATAATTTTGGCTACAACCACATAAAGCAAAGTTTCCACATTAAGTCTAGTTCTTATCATATTCATAGCTAGAATATTTCTTTGATGCCAAGGAGATTGAATGGTTGCCCTTGAGACATGAAGGTGTTAAAAAAAACAAAAACAAAGACAATGAATGGTGATGATTAAATTGTTTAGAATTGTATCAGGTGAGTACTGTAGTTTGTGTTGTAAATCTAAAAATCATTAAAACTTTTAAGAGTTCCATAAGTTTGGATCTCGTTAACTCATTCACTGCTGAGTATTTTCTCATTATGAGACAATTCCAACATCAATATCAATGATTTATTTACATTTACAGAAAAATCCATTAGTGCTTTTAATCATCCTAATAGGTCATATCAAATTTAAGTAAAATAGCCAAAAGGTGTTTTTTTATTGAAATTTCAAGCGAATGAACCAAAATAAAAATATTTTGACTCTTGCTTCAGCTTTAATTCACCATTCCAAAATTGCAGCCAGCAGAAGTCTGGCCTGATTCTGGATTGAATGCAAAAGTTTATGCAGCCTCTTCTATACAGTAGGTGGTCTCCTGACTGCTAATTTATTCATAAATTTGGCTGAATGTGTAAGGACTGAGACATCCATGTAAACTGTAATACTGATTGGTGCATTCTTAGACACCACCGTTGGTTACACCATTGAAACTGTCACCAGTCTATAGCAGCTGCTGTTTATTTGACTATTTTGCATGACTTACTAGCTACCCTCCAGTCATTACTTAGGAACGCTCATCACATTCCGCCACATGTCATCTGTTCCAATCACAACAGCAACTTGGTGCCTTTTCATTCTGTGTAATGCATGCCTTGTAGTGGGTTTCAAAATGTTAATGCTTGCGCAGTTGCAAAAAAATGCTGAAAACCGAGAACATCGGTGTTGCGTGTGGAGTGCATGCGGCTCTGAATCAGGCCCTCTATGTTTATGTTTTCACAAAAAGGTCTACACTTGAAAATAACAATACATTTCTTTTTTATTTTTGCCTTCTCGATTCAAATGCTAACCATGTGTAGGTATAATATAGCCACCTAACAAATAGGCCAATCATTTTTTAATCACTTTCTAGTGCAGGATAAGTGAGAATCATCCTCTGGATATACAACAATACTGTGTAGGATGAACTCCACTCATCCTCTGCAGTGAGGGCATAAAGGGGAAAAAAATGTTACCTGTCCCCCACCAGTCCTAACTGGTAGAAGCTCCTGGCAGCTGCCAGTAAAGATTAGCAAGTTAAATTAGGGACTAATCGTGCAGCTATATGGTAAATTGCAACTCCGTTAGACATTCCCAAACAGTTAGAGTAAATAAGAATTTACTCACCGGTAATTCTATTTTTCGTAGTCCGTAGTGGATGCTGGGAACTCCGTAAGGACCATGGGGAATAGACGGGCTCCGCAGGAGACTGGGCACTCTAAAAGAAAGATTAGGTACTATCTGGTGTGCACTGGCTCCTCCCTCTATGCCCCTCCTCCAGACCTCAGTTAAGGAAACTGTGCCCGGAAGAGCTGACACAACAAGGAAAGGATTTGGAATCCAGGGTAAGACTCATACCAGCCACACCAATCACACTGTACAACTTGTGATAACCATACCCAGTTAACAGTATGAACAACAACTGAGCCTCAGTAACAGATGGCTCATAACAATAACCCTTTAGTTAAGCAATAACTATATACATGTATTGCAGAGAGTCCGCACTTGGGACGGGCGCCCAGCATCCACTACGGACTACGAGAAATAGAATTACCGGTGAGTAAATTCTTATTTTCTCTGACGTCCTAGTGGATGCTGGGAACTCCATAAGGACCATGGGGATTATACCAAAGCTCCCAAACGGGCGGGAGAGTGCGGATGACTCTGCAGCACCGAATGAGCAAAGGCAAGGTCCTCCTCAGCCAGGGTATCAAACTTGTAGAACTTTGCAAATGTGTTTGAACCCGACCAAGTAGCAGCTCGGCAAAGCTGTAAAGCCGAGACCCCTCGGGCAGCCGCCCAAGAAGAGCCCACCTTCCTTGTGGAATGGGCTTTTACTGATTTAGGATGCGGTAACCCTGCCGCAGAATGAACTTGCTGAATCGTGTTACAGATCCAGCGCGCAATAGTTTGCTTTGAAGCCGGAGCACCCAGTTTGTTGGGTGCATGCAGGATAAACAGCGAGTCAGTTTTCCTGACTCCAGCCGTCCTGGCTACATAGATTTTCAAAGCCCTGACTACGTCCAGCAACTTGGAAGCCTCCAAGTCCCGAGTAGCCGCAGGCACCACAATAGGTTGGTTCAAATGAAACGCTGATACCACCTTTGGGAGAAATTGGGGACGAGTCCTCAATTCTGCCCTGTCCATATGGAAGATCAGATACGGGCTTTTACATGACAAAGCCGCCAATTCTGACACACGCCTAGCTGAAGCCAAGGCCAACAGCATGACCACCTTCCACGTGAGATACTTTAGCTTCACGGTCTTAAGTGGCTCAAACCAGTGTGATTTCAGGGAATCCAACACAACGTTAAGATCCCAAGGTGCCACTGGGGGCACAAAAGGGGGCTGAATATGCAGCACTCCCTTAACAAACGTCTGAACTTCAGGCAGTGAAGCCAGTTCTTTTTGAAAGAAAATAGATAGGGCTGAAATCTGGACCTTTACGGAACCTAATTTTAGGCCCATAGTCACTCCTGACTGTAGGAAGTGCAGGAATCGACCCAGCTGGAATTCCTCTGTAGGGGCCTTCCTGGCCTCACACCAAGCAACATATTTTCGCCATATACGGTGATAATGTTTTGCTTACACGTCTTTCCTAGCCTTTATCAGCGTAGGAATAACTTCATCCGGAATGCCGTTTTCCGCTAGGATCCGGCGTTCAACTGCCATGCCGTCAAACGCAGCCGCGGTAAGTCTTGGAACAGACAGGGCCCCTGCTGTAACAGGTCCTGTCTGAGAGGCAGAGGCCATGGGTCCTCTGAGATCATTTCTTGTAGTTCTGGGTACCAAGTTCTTCTTGGCCAATCCAGAACGATGTGTATAGTTCTTACTCCTCTCTTTCTTACTATCCTCAGTACCTTGGGTATGAGAGGAAGAGGAGGGAACACATAAACCGACTGATACACCCACGGTGTCACTAGTGCGTCCACAGTTATCGCCTGAGGGTCCCGTGACCTGGCGCAATATTTTTTTAGCTTTTTGTTGAGGTGGGACGCCATCATGTCCACCTGTGGCAATTCCCAATGATTTACAATCTGTGTGAAGACTTCTTGATGAAGTCCCCACTCTCCCGGGTGGAGGTCGTGCCTGCTGAGGAAGTCTGCTTCCCAGTTGTCCACTCCCGGAATGAACACTGCTGACAGTGCTAGCACGTGATTCTCCGCCCATCGAAGAATCCTTGTGGCTTCTGCCATTGCCATCCTGCTTCTTGTGCCGCCCTGGCGGTTTACATGGGCGACCGCCGTGATGTTGTCTGACTGAATCAGTACAGATTGGTTTTGAAGCAGGGGCTCTGCTTGACTCAGGGCGTTGTAGATGGCCCTTAGTTCCAATATATTTATGTGTAGAGAAGTCTCCAGACTTGACCACTGTCCCTGGAAGTTTCTTCCCTGAGTGACTGCCCCCCATCCTCGGAGGCTTGCATCCGTGGTCACCAGGATCCAGTCCTGTATGCCGAACCTGCGTCCCTCGAGAAGATGAGCACTCTGCAGCCACCACAGCAGAGACACCCTGGCCCTTGGGGACAGGGTGATCAACCGATGCATCTGAAGATGCGATCCGGACCATTTGTCCAACAGATCCCACTGAAAGATCCTTGCATGGAACCTGCCGAAGGGAATTGCTTCGTAAGAAGCCACCATCTTTCCCAGGACTCGCGTGCAGTGATGCACCGACACCTGTTTTGGTTTCAGGAGGTCCCTGACCAGAGATGACAATTCCTGGGCCTTCTCCACCGGGAGAAACAACCTTCTTCAGTTCTGTGTCCAGAATCATGCCCAGGAAAAGCAGACGCGTCGCAGGAATCAGCTGCGACTTTGGAATATTCAGGATCCAGCCGTGCTGTTGCAACACTTCCCGAGAGAGTGCTACGCTGACCAACAACTGCTCTCTGGACTTCGCCTTTATAAGGAGATCGTCCAAGTACGGGATAATTATAACTCCCTTTTTCCGAAGGAGTATCATCATTTCGGCCATTACCTTGGTAAATACTCTTGGTGCCGTGGACAGACCAAACGGCAACGTCTGGAATTGGTAATGACAATCCTGTACCACAAACCTGAGGTACTCCTGGTGAGGTGGGTAAATGGGGACATGCAAGTAAGCATCCTTGATGTCCAGCGACACCAAAAAATCCCCCTCTTCCAGGCTTGCAATAACCGCCCTGAGCGATTCCATTTTGAACTTGAACTTCCTTATATAAGTGTTCAAGGATTTTAAATTCTGAATGGGTCTCACCGAACCGTCTGGTTTCGGTACCACAAACATTGTGGAATAGTAACCCCGTCCCTGTTGAAGGAGGGGAACCTTGATTATCACCTGCTGGAGGTACAGCTTGTGAATTGCCGCCAGTACTACCTCCCTTTCCCTGGGAGCAGCTGGCAAGGCTGATTTGAGGTAACGGCGAGGGGGAGTCGCCTCGAACTCCAGCTTGTATCCCTGAGATACAATTTGTACAGCCCAGAGATCCACTTGTGAGCGAACCCACTGGTTGCTGAAGTTTCGGAGATGCGCCCCCACCGCACCCAGCTCCGCCTGTGGAGCCCCAGCGTCATGCAGTGGACTTAGTGGAAGCGGGGGAGGATTTTTGTTCCTGGGAACTGGCTGCCTGGTGCAGCTTCTTTCCTCTACCTCTGCCTCTGGGCAGAAAGGATGCGCCTCTGATCCGCTTGCCTTTCTGAGGCCGAAAGGACTGTACATGATAATACGGTGCTTTCTTAGGCTGTGAGGGAACCTGATGTAAAAAAGTTGACTTCCCAGCTGTTGCCGTGGATACGAGGTCCGAGAGACCGTCCCCAAACAATTCCTCACCCTTATAAGGCAAAACCTCCATGTGTTTTTTAGAATCAGCATCACCTGTCCACTGCCGAGTCCATAATACTCTCATGGCAGAAATGGACATTGCATTAATTCTAGATGCCAGCAGGCAAATGTCCCTCTGTGCATCCCGCATATATAAGACGACGCCTTTTATATGTTCTATGGTTAGCAAAATAGTATCCCTGTCGAGGGTATCAATGTTGTCTGACAGGGTATCAGACCATGCTGCTGCAGCACTACACATCCATGCTGAAGCAATAGCAGGTCTCAGTATAGTACCCGAGTGTGTATACACAGACTTCAGGATAGCTTCCTGCTTTCTATCCGCAGGCTCCTTTAGGGTGGCCGTATCCTGAGACGGCAGTGCCACCCTTTTAGATAATCGTGTGAGCGCCTTGTCCACCCTAGGGGATGTTTCCCAACGTTACCTATCCATTGGCGGGAAAGGGTACGCCATCAGTAACCTCTTAGAAATCACTAGTTTCTTATCGGGGGAACTCCACGCTTCTTCACACAATTCATTTAATTCATCAGATGGGGGAAAAGTCACTGGCTGCTTTTTCTCCCCAAACATAATACCCTTCTTGGTAGTAACCGGGTTAACAGCAGAAATGTGCAATACATTTTTCATTGCAGTAATCGTGCATCGGATGGCTTTTGTAGACTGTACATTTGTCTCATCCTCATCTACACTGGAGTCAGACTCCGTGTCGACATCTGTGTCTACCATCTGAGCTAGCGGGCGTTTATGAGCCCCTGATGGGCTCTGAGATGCCTGGGCAGGCGCGGGCTGAGATCCCGGCTGTCCCAAGGCTTCTGCGTCATCGAACCTTTTATGTAAGGAGTTGACACTGTCTGTTAAGACCTTCCACATATCCATCCAATCCGGTGTCGGCCCCGTCGGGGGCGACACCACACTTATCTGCCCCTGCTCCGCCTCCACGTAACCCTCCTCATCAAACATGTCGACACAGCCATACCGACACACCGCACACACACAGGGAATGCTCTGACTGAGGACAGGACCCCACAAAGTCCTTTGGGGAGACAGAGAGAGAGTATGCCAGCACACACCACAGCGCTATATAACACAGGGATTTACACTATAATGAGTGATTTTTCCCAATAGCTGCTTATTATCCTATTTGCGCCTAAATTTATGTGCCCCCCCCTCTCTTTTTTTACCCTTCTTGTACAGGATACTGCAGGTGAGAGCCTGGGGAGCGTCCTTCCAGCGGAGCTGTGAAGAGAAAATGGCGCTGGTGTGCTGAGGAAGAAGGCCCCACCCCCTCAGCGGCGGGCTTCTCCCGCGTTTTGTATAGCTCAATGGCGTTTTTTTTTTTACACATATACAGTTTTCCAGACTGTATTATGTGTATTTAGTGCCAAAAGGTATTCTTATTGCTGCCCAGGGCGCCCCCCCCAGCGCCCTGCACCCTACAGTGACCGGAGTGTGTGGTGTGCTGTGGGAGCAATGGCGCACAGCTGCAGTGCTGTGCGCTACCTTAATGAAGACCGGAGTCTTCTGCCGCCGATTTCATCTCCTTCTTCTGTCTTCTGGCTCTGCAAGGGGGACGGCGGCGTGGCTCTGGGAACGGACGATCGAGGTCAGGCCCTGTGTTCGAACCCTCTGGAGCTAATGGTGTCCAGTAGCCTAAGAAGCACAAGCTAGCTGCACGCAGGTAGGTTTGCTTCTCTCCCCTCAGTCCTACGTAGCAGTGAGTCTGTTGCCAGCAGATCTCACTGAAAATAAAAAACCTAACAAATACTTTCTTTCTAGCAAGCTCAGGAGAGCCCACTAGGAGCACCCAGCTCAGGCCGGGCACAGATTCTAACTGAGGTCTGGAGGAGGGGCATAGAGGGAGGAGCCAGTGCACACCAGATAGTACCTAATCTTTCTTTTAGAGTGCCCAGTCTCCTGCGGAGCCCGTCTATTCCCCATGGTCTTTACGGAGTTCCCAGCATCCACTAGGACGTCAGAGAAATTATGTTAAGCAACATGTGACATGTACTACCAAGTATGTGATTTCTATGATTACTTGTCCTAGTAGTTTCAATTACATAACAAAATCTGACATGATGTCTAAAGAACGGATGGTGCTCTATCACAGCGCCATCAAACAAGCCTTAGAAAAGCCTAACAAAGTGATCAGGCTGTAGCTACTGTAAGAAATTTTTACAAACCAATCATAGCTTAGAATACTTATTGTTACATTCTCTGTACTTGGAACCCAGGAGATAGGGTGGCAGCAGAAGAGTTCTAAGTACAGATGCGTGAAGCTGAGACAAAACTGGGATACGCAGCAATACCTAATGGGAATCCTGACTCTATTGTCTCTCCCAAGTGGTAGGTCAACGCCTGCAAGACTATGGTTTCTTGGGCCCATGGCAGCCACGTTTGATGGGTGGATTATGTCTGCCCGACTCCGATGCCCCCCAGTCTTAGTAGGTGACAAGGCGTTAACCGAGAGAGAGAGAGAACAAGGGGAAAACTAACTAAGACAGACGCACAAGAAAAATCGGGGAAAACCACTAAAAAAAAAACAATAAACTAGTATATGTGCGGCATGGCCACCAACAAAACTGTAACCAAGACACCGCTGCCCGAACGCCAAACACGACACCGTCGTAATTCGTCCAGGACAGCAATAGTGGAAACCTCCGCAGAGAAACTCAAAAGCCAGAAAGTAAGAATAAATACGGCCAAAGCCGGAAGGTGCAGCAGAGCCGCTACTCACGACACCACAGAAGGTGTGACAGGAAATGACCAGAACCCTGAGGCTTAGGACACCAGACCACTCCACTGGAAGACAAACTCGGAGGACAGCAGGAAACGATCCTTCAGACTGTACTCTGGAAACTGGACATAGGACACCGGAGTGCACAAGCTGGATGCAGGAAGACAGGCTCCACTGGAAGCTGCTGGCAGGGATCAGGAACAAGCTTGCAGGAAGCTAACCAATAATTGGAATATACAGGTATAATAACAAACTTCTATCACCAGCCCTGGACTGCAGGGCTAGCTGGATAATAAGGGAAACATGCCCCAATCAGAATGGCTGGAAGCCAGGCACAAGGTAATGGACAAAATATTTTCGGGTTTTGTGTTTTGGTTTTGGATTCGGTTCCGCGGCTGTGTTTTGGATTCGGACGCATTTTGGCAAAACCTCCCTGAAATTTTTTTGTCGGATTCAGGTGTGTTTTGGATTCGGGTGTTTTTTATTCAAAAAAAACCTCAAAAACAGGTTAAATCATAGAATTTGGGGGTCATTTTGATCCTATAGTATTATTAACCTCAATAACCACAATTTCCACTCATTTCCAGTCTATTCTGAACACCTCACACCTCACAATACTATTTTTAGTCCTAAAATTTGCACCGAGGTCGCTGGATGACTAAGCAAAGCGACCCAAGAGGGCGGCACAAACACCTGGCCCTTCTAGGAGTGGCACTGCAATGTCAGACAGGATGGCACTTCAAAAAATAGTCCCCAAAAAGCACATGATGCAAAGAAAAGAGAAAAATAGGTGCACTGTGGTCGCTGGACGGCTAAGCTAAGCGACACAAACACCTCAATATCACAGGAATTATTTGTTCTAATCAATGGTATTATTGGTCCAAATCACTGGAAGAAAATGACAAAATCACTGGAATTATTCGTTCTAATCAATGGTATTATTGGTCCAAATCACTGGAAGAAAATGACAAAATCACTGGAATTATTCGTAAACATTTGTAGAAAGTCACTGCTTTCTGATTACAGAAATGAAAGAAACATTTGTGATGATCCGCGACAAGATACCCCCTTGTTCGTAAATGGGTGACAAAATTTCAAACAATATAAACATACAAGGGGAAATTCTTTAGTGAAAACCAAATACCTATAATTACTAAGGTAGATTCACCATAATACAGGGTTGGTGTTGCTCCCCAGAGTCAGAAAAACAAGTATTCTAGAAGGAGAAAAGAAGACTCTATTTTGGGGGCACTCTTCGAAATATAGACAAGGCCAGATGTACCCTCAAGTATCATTAAAATATAACCTTTAATTGTTCCTTAAAATAGGGGGGAAAAGAAAGGAAGAAAACACATACATATTTATTTACATACACCTTGGGATCAATTATTAATCACAAGGTGTTCGAAGAACACTGATTGCTCACTAAAGAGCTTATTTTTAGAATTTTTCTTAAAACTAAATATGGTACCTCACTGTTTGAGCAACCATAACATAAATAGGTATTAAATTTACCAAACGTCTGCTACTATATTCCTAAACACATGTATTATTATATAGGTTCAACAATTGCCCAAATGATACATATACAGTGTTGAAAAATGCAGAATGCCCATCACATTTACATGGTATCTTTTGTGCTCATTGGAAGAAAATGACAAAATCACTGGAATTATTCGTAAACATTTGTAGTAAGTCACTGCTTTCTGATTACAGAAATGCTCAGATATTCCTGCGAATTCACAATCCCTTCCCAGAGGAAAAAGAAATTGAGAAACCGTTGTTTGAGAACATTTGTTCTCTTTCCCTTACAAAGGACCAAACCACTTTCCAAGAAGACTGACGTCTTTGGGATTATGGAGACATAATGTTTTTGAATATAAATCCTAAAGCAGGTGGTGTATTAGAGCAAAAGAGTGCAAGAGACCAGCCATGCTGTTTCTGAAATATTATGACAAAATGTTACTGTATTTCATAAGCACTCATTCCTAACTCTGCTAAGTACTGTTTGGTATACTGTATCTGGCTTCCATGAGGTAGTTGTCCATTATTTCAGCTTCCATTGACCTTTTTGAAAGTGGTAGAAGTTATCGATTCTTTTTTTTATTTTTATTTTTCCCTATTTTTAATTTTCTCCTGCATGCCCAGTAAAATGTTGCAAGTATTGACTTGTGCCTTCTGGGGGTCTACTACTTCACCAAACCAGGCCAAATCTCATCCTAACCCTCTGTTCCGCATTCTCTATGTACCTCATCTGTGTCACCCATGTCTGTCTACCCCTCCCCTTTAGATTGTAAACTCTCACGAGCAGGGCCCTCTTCCCTCATGTGCTTATCCTTTGTCTTACTTTAATAATCTTAACTGTACCACATCCAGCAGTCTTCTGCCACCTGATACTTCTTCCAGTGTCATCTGCTGATGTAACTATGTGCATTTACCCTGTACTTGTCCTATACTGTCATCAACTGTAAGTTGCTGTTTTCCTGTTTGATTATTTATGTACTCTGTAATTGGGTGCTGCAGAACCCTTGTGGCACCATATAAATAAAGGATAATAATAATAATAATAACAATAATAATAATAATAATAATAATATAGGGTGTATAATCCCCAGGTGTTTCTCACACATCACACAGTGCAGTATATAAGGTGCATAATCCCCAGGTGTATCTCACACATCGCTCAGTACAGATTACAGGATGTATAATCACCAGGTGTATAACACACATCGCACAGTACAGTATACATACTGGTCACAACAATGCAGCAGATATTGAGCACTGACCAGGATACTAGAAGTGACACAGAGCTGCAAGATACAGCAATGGCCTACTGTACTGTACTATATATGTATACTGCTGGCCACCAAAATGCTGCCCTGTCCTACTATATACTGCTCACAATAATGCAGCACAGATATGGAATGGATACTTGCAGTGACACAGAGCTGCAAGATACAGCAATGGCCAACTGTACTGTACTACTATTATACTGGTGGTCCCCAGTCCCCACAATAAAGCACACTGAGCACAGATAATTGCAGCACACTGAGCACAGATATGAAGCGTTTTCAGGCAGAGAACGTAGATATTTTCAGCACAATGAGCACAGATATTTGCAGCACATTGAGCACAGATATTTGCAGCACACTGAGCACAGATTACGGAGCTTTTCAGGGAGAGAATGCAGCCATGTCCTCTCCGTTCAATCTCCAATGCACGAGTGAAAATGGCGGCGACGCGTGGCTCTTTATATAGAATACGAATCTCGCGAGAATCCGACAGCGGGATAATGACGTTCGGGCGCGTTTGGGTTAACCGAGCAAGGCGGGAAGATCCGAGGCTGCCTCGGAACCGTGTAAAATAGGTTAAGTTCGGTGGGGTTCGGATCTCGACGAACCGAACCCGCTCATCTATATGTAAAATTATACTTTAGATCATGTTCGCCTGTTGCCTTGGGGTAGAGATCACTCATGCAAACTTTTTCAGTTAGTGGCACAGTGGATTTTTAAATTAAATACGTTGTGTCCAAAGGGTTTGAATGAGAACCTGGGCATTCATGCATTTCTGTGAAGTGTGTCTTGACTGTTTATATTTTCAGTAAATTATATCTTGTTTGTGCTTTGGCTATTATAATCATGTTTGCCTGTATGTTGCGTGTTCCATTATTGGTTGTTAGGGTCCTCCTATGCTGTTATTTATTGTGTTAAATTGTTTATCTTCTATTTCCTGTTATAATGTACTATACTTGTGTTTGGTGGAATACTATTACTACTATGGGCTTGTAGATCAATTGGGATTGAATGAATGTGCACTTTTTATATTTTATTATTAGTACTTTTATTTTATATATTTTTGTCTGTTTAATGGGTAAATTGAAAACATAATTACCATCATTGAACTGTTACTTCATGCAAATTAGCTTTGAGTTCTACCATTTTGATCCATGTAGGCTTACGTACTTTTTGTTGTTTGTTTCCCTGTGATGGGCTAGCAGCACTTTATTGTGACATTTCCACGTGGTAATATGTGCATTTAAGGTAAGAATTATTTAATATACTGTATGTTGTATCTTGATTAAAAAAAATGCATATATATATATATATATATATATATATATATATATCTATCTCCCAGGTACGACACTCAACAGCCCCCACAATTGCACTGTAATGAGGCTGATCACACACAGAGTGAATATGCAACATTTCAGGCCTTTATTAGCCCTTCTTCAGGCAGCACATATAGACAAACATAAAATATCTTACCTTGAATACCTACTGTATTTTCATCACAAATGCCGAGCCAACACGGGCACCTCCTGCAGCACATGCCGGAGTTACGGGGAATCCCTGGATCCTCCCCCATATGTCTGCTTTAACCATTGCCCCGGCAACCCAGCACCTGCAATGAGTATAATGCACATTACCACAAACATAAACCAAATCAAGTGCTAGAGACATACAGTATAAATATTAAAAACATGAGCGTTAATGCTGTTCCCTAAACATAACACTCATACAAAGTACCAAGCTAAAATTAAACAATACAGCAGACAAACCGAGAAACTAAAATGGAAATAATTATAAATATCTCAGAGAAAATCAGCACAATTAAAAAATATCTCAATATTACAGTATATCACTATAGCAGAATACTATAAAAAAAACATTCAAATTAAGTTGATCATTGAGTCCCCTGGGCTTAACAGTATCAAAAATGTGCATTTTGATTCCAGATGTAAAATTTTCATATGGTGATCCCCTCTTCTTTGGTCATCTGAGACATGATCAATAATCATATACTTAAAATTTTACAAACTATGCTTGCAATCAGAAAAGTGACTGGCAACAGTCTGATCTGATGACTTGCCATTTATCGCTGCCCGAAATGACAGTTCTGTGGAGATCCGTGCACTAAAGGTTTATAGATGGTTGTCAGTTAATCCAGATAAAATCTATCATCTGTTACACAAGATTTAGTATTCATACCCCCAGATTTAATAAAACAGGACAGACTTCTAGTGAGGTACAGAGTTAATCTGGTGACAATTCTACAAGTAATCCTGGAACGTCCACTTCTAGCCAGAAACCCCTTTTAGGGGTAAGGACATGTGCAGGTCATGGAGAAGCAGACAATACACAAGGAGGGGCAGTCAGTGGCACCGCAAGAAACATCAGGTTCAGATGCCAAAGTAAATCTGGTATTTAACTTATGTAGTTGAGAACTCACTTCAACAGAAATTTATTTCCTTAATAAAAGATTGGGATATGTACCAATAAATACTGTAAATTTAATACATTGGATTGTAAAATTGACCAACAATACCTTAATTGACAATTTAAATTGTGTGAAAATGAGGAAAGACAATGAAATCGCTTTTAAGAAGTCTTTATCTGAGTGTTATTCGCACAATGCTTCGAATGCAAGGTTTCATGGAAGCCATTGAAATCCAAGTTATTAACAACCAGAAACTCCCAATCCCCTTTTGAAACAATTTGACATGTGAGGAGTGGAGTACATTGAAAGATCTTAATAAATACAAGGATATAGTTATAAGACAGATAAAGGGGGAGGAATTGTAGTTTTAGATGCAAATCAATATTGTGCAGAAATGTATTCTCAATTGGCTGTACAGGAGGTCTACAAGGTACTAAAACAAAGATCTATGGATATCTACAATGCTGAAATCAATGTTTTTCTTGATAAATCTTTTATAAATGTAATTATTAAATTGCATACTTGTACATTCATGGAGGTGGATTTTCAGAGAATTCCACTGTTATACACCCTGCTGAAAATACATATGAGCATGAGTAGCCCACCCGGGCAGCTGATAATTTCAGCAAGGGAGTCACTTACAGTTTCGTGTGCAAGTCGGTGATACTTATCTAAAGGATACCACTGATCTTCTAATTCAACTTGAATGCCTATACACTAATATTCCCCATGGTGGAGGAGCAGGAGGATCAATGCAAGATGGATGTTGCAAGCCACTCTGCCCTGCCTGCAGCACCACAGTCTTCTTTCTCACAGCGTGGGGTCCAGTCATCCACAAACAGTGCTTCCCACTGGCACCAGCAGATGGGCACCAATATTTTGATGTAGGTCAGCTGACCACGGATCAGTCAGCCAGAGACCAGTTGAGTCACCTGACCCTTACAGTCAATCTCAGGACACCCAGGGGTATAACAGGGATTTCCCAGCACTCAGAAGGCCCCAGTGCAATGTTGTCTTTTTCCCTGCTGCATGCTAAACTGAGTTCTCCTGTGGTTACTCCAGCATAGAGACTTCAAGTGCAGATATAATTTTCAGCACTCCTGGCTCCAGTGCATTGCAGTTCAATCCCGGTGTCCAGTGCATTCTGATTAAATCCCTGTGTCCTGAGCATTCAAATTAAATCCTGGTTTCCAGAGCATTCTAGTTCAATCCCAATGTCTAGAGTATTCCGGTTCAATCCTGGTGTCCAGAGCATTCTGGTTCAATCCCAGTGTCTTGTGCATTCCTGATCAATCTCGCTGTCCAAATCATTCCTGTTCAATCCCAGTGTCGAACGCATTCCAGTTCAAGACCGGTCTCCTGAGCAATCTGGTTCAGTCTTTCTCTGACATCTTTCTCCCATGTATCTGGGGAGTAAGTCATGGCCCTCATCTGTTCCTCCCCCCCACAACCTCCTCACTTGACCCTATCCCCTCACAGCTCCTCCGCTACCTCTCTCCTTCTGCCTGTTCCCATCTTGCCCACCTTCTCAATCTCACCCTCTCATCAGGCACTGTCCCCTCTGCCTTCAAGCATGTCTCCCCTATTCTTAAAAAAACTACCCTTGATCCAAACACTCTCTCCAACTATCGAACCATCTCTCTCCTTCCTTTTGCCTCCAAACCTCTTAAGCGTATTGTCTATAATCATCTCACTGCCTTTCTTTCCTCTCACTCGCTGCTTAACCCATTCCAGTCTGGTTTCTGTTCTCTCCACTCCACTGAAACTGCCCTCACAAAAGTCTGCAATGACCTCCATGCAGCCAAATCTAAGGGCCACTACTCTCTTCTTATTCATCTTGACCTCTCTGCTGCTTTTGACACTGTGGACCACCCTCTCCTTCTGCAAATCCTTCACTCTCTTGGTCTGCATGATAGTGCCCTCTCCTAGCTGTCCTCCTACCTCTCTGATCATTCCTTCTCTGTCTCCTCTCATGAAGATACCCCCCCCCCCACTTCCACTAACTGTTGGTGTCCCCCAAGGCTCTATTCTTGGTCCTCTCTTTTTCTCTCTATATATGTCCTCTTTAGGTGAACTCATTAGTTCTTTTTACTTCCAATATCACGTCTATGCTGATGACACTCAAATCTACCTTTCCTCTCCTGATCTATCCCCGGCTCTCCTCACTCGTACCTCCAACTGTCTTTCTGTTATCTCTTCCTGGATGTCCCAGCACTTTCTTAAACTCAACATGTCTAAGACTGAGCTGATCATCTTCCCACCCTCCCGCTCAACCTCACCTCCCACAATCTCATTATCCATTGATGGCATGACTATCTCCTCTAGCCCCCAAGTATGCTGTCTTCGCGTAATCCTTGACTCCTCCCCCTCTTTCAAACCACACATTCAGCACCTCTCACAAACCTGTCATTTTCATCTCAAAAACATTTCCAGGATCAGACCTTTTCTCACCCAGGATGCTACTAAGACCATTATTCACTAACTGATTATTTCCAGACTGGATTACTGTAATCTCCTCCTAACTGGCCTCCCTGACAATTACCTATCTCCACTCCAATCTATCCTCAATGCTGCAGCCCGGCTCATCTTCCTCACCAAATGCACTACATCCACCTCCCCTCTCCTACAAGCACTTCACTGGCTTCCCTTCCCTTTCACAATCCAATTCAAACTTCTCACACTCACTTACAAAGCACTCACCCACCTCCTCTCCCATTTACATCTCTCACCTTATCTCCCTTTACTCTCCCACTCGTCCTCTTCGCTCTGCTAATGCACGCCAACTCTCCTGTCTTCTGATTCCTTCCTCCCACTCCTATCTCCAAGAGAAGTGACGAGCTGCTGAACCTTTATATATACACTGCTCAAAAAAATAAAGGGAACACTAAAATAACACATCCTAGATCTGAATGAATGAATTATTCTTAATAAATACTTTGTTCTTTACATAGTTGAATGTGCTGACAACAAAATCACACAAAACTTATCAATGGAAAGCAAATTTATTAACCCACGGAGGTCAGGATTTGGAGTAACACTCAAAATTAAAGTGGAAAAACACACTACAGGCTGATCCAACTTTGATGTAATGTCCTTAAAACAATTCAAAATGAGGCTCAGTAGTGTGTGTGGCCTCCACGTACCTGTATGACCTCCCTACAATGCCTGAGCATGCTCCTGATGAGGTGGCGGATGGTCTCCTATGGGATCTCCTCCCAGACCTGGACTAAAGCATCTGCCAACTCCTGGACAGTCTGTGGTGCAACATGGTGTTGGTGGATGAAGCGAGACATAATGTCTTAGATGTGCTCAATTGGATTCAGGTCTGGGGGAACGGGCGGGCCAGTCCATAGCATCGATGCCTTCGTCTTGCAGGAACTGCGGACACACTCCAGCCACATGAGGTCTAGCATTGTCTTGCATTAGGAGGAACCCAGGGCCAACCGCACCAGCAAATGGTCTCACAAGGGGTCGGAGGATCTCATCTCGGTACCTAATGGCAGTCAGGCTACCTCTGGCGAGCACATGGAGGGCTGTGCGGCCCCCCAAAGAAATGACACCCCACACCATTACTGACCCACTGCCAAACCGGTCATACTGGAGGATGTTGCAGGCAGCAGAACGTTCTCCTTGGCGTCTCCGGACTCTGTCACATCTGTCGCATGTGCTCAATGAGAACCTGCGTTCATCTGTGAAGAGCACAGGGTGCCAGTGGTGAATTTGCCAATCTTGGTGTTCTCTGTCAAATGCCAAACATCCTGCACGGTGTTGGGCTGTAATCACAACCCCCACCTGTGGACATCGGGCCCTCATACCACCCTCATAGAGTCTGTTTCTGATCGTTTGAGTAGACACATGCACATTTGTGGCTTGCTGGAGGTCATTTTGCAGGGCTCTGGCAGTGCTCCTCCTGTTCCTCCTTGCACAAAGGCGGAGGTAGCGGTCCTGATGCTGGGTTGTTGCCCTCCTACGGCCTCCTCCATGTCTCCTGATGTGCTGGCCTGTCTCCTGGTAGTGCCTCCATGCCCTGGACACTACGCTGACAGACACAGCAAACCTTCTTGCCACAGCTCGCATTGATGTGCCATCCTGGATGAGCTGCACTACCTGAGCCACTTATGTGAGTTGTAGACTCCGTCTCATGCTACCACTAGAGTGAAAGCACCGCCAGCTTTCAAAAGTGACCAAAACATCAGCCAGACAGCATAGGAGCTGAGAAGTGGTCTGTGGTCACCAACTGCAGAACAACTCCTTTATTGGGGGTGTCTTGCTAATTGCCTATAATTTCCACATGTTGTCTATTCCATTTGCACAACAGCATGTGAAATTGATTGTCAATCAGTGTTGCTTCCTAAGTGGACAGTTTGATTTCACAGAAGTGTGATTGACTTGGAGTTACATTGTGTTGTTTAAGTGTTCCCTCTATTTTTTTGTGCAGTATATATATATATATATATATATATATATGTATTTGTACCCTGGCACTCCTGGCATCCATGCTGGGATCGTCTTGCTCTGGTTTCCTCCCCAAGAAACAAGCCCTCAAAGTAATGGGTAAACCAAGAGCCGGCACTCTGCGAATTTCAAACAGCAAAATGACGTGAATTACATTTCGGGGACCCCCGTCCCCTTCTTCAGGATAAACAAATTTGACAACAAACAGTGTATAAATAGACATAACTTACCCCCTGTGACATTCTCCCTCGGTAGACACCGCCGGTCACTCTGCTATGGCTTCCTGCTGGCGTCCTGATGTGCATCACATGACGCGGAAGTGACATTATGGTTACCAGGTGGGCGACCACGGCAATGCTACAAACAATAACAACATACCTCGTTACTGGTGACATGTATAAATGTTAAAAAAGTGTATACACAGTGACAATGTAAAACTCGCAAATCATCAGGAGTGTCCACTAACTGAACACATTACCTACAACATTTCTGCACCTTGAACGTGATACTGTGACAATGCAATAAGAAAAACACTTTTAAACACCTCTATGTGTCCCATACTTAATAATAAAAAAACAAATGTTGATTACGCTGTTAGAAAAATGTATCTTATATATGCAGAACTCGAAAACAAACGCGCGTTCCACATCACTATATGCAAGGAAACACTAGGTTGCTTTCAAAATATAACCCAGTGATACCCATTACCGTGCACATAAAAACAGTCAGAGAAACCCCTGATTGCCCGGACTAACATATGATGTTACACCCTCATATAAAACAAAAATTGTCTGTAATTCTAAAAACCCTGCAACACATATTAAATAGATTCCTTGACTTATTTTCTGATCATGACCTGCTATCTAGTGGGTCTTTCTGGGGCAACTGAATCTTAAATAATCTGCCAAGGGAACACTCTTCCCCTGGGCACCCCATGTTTATGCAATCCCTTACAAAAAGTTAATAAGGCCCAAGTTGTCATTAAAACCTCCTGGTCTAAGTGTGTTTAATCTATAAATCCATCTGGACTCTAACTGTAGGAGTTGTTTTCCCCTGTTGCCCCTTCTAGGTGATTCCGGCACATGGTCAATAATGCGATGTTTAAAAGTGTCCATCATGTGTTTGGCCTCTAAAAAATGGCAGGCCACCAGTTTGTCGCCTTTGCCTGACATAAGTGCATTTCTGATAGCTAACCTGTGCTGGGCCATTCTGATTTTAAATTGGCATTCCATTTTGCCGATATAATATTGGCCACAGGGGCAAATAATTGCATAAACTACAAATTTTGTGGTGCAAGTAAGGGGCCATCTTATGGGGAACTTCTTTCCTGAATAGGGGTGTGAAATGGAGTCACCGGGAGACATGTGGGAACACGTCGTACACTCAGTGCATTTAAAACACCCATTTTTTCTAAAAAAAAAAGTATTTTTGTACTTGGCTATGTCAGTTTTTACCAGCATGTTCTTGAGGCTTCTACCTCTAGCATAGCTGGGTAAGATGTTTTTATGTTGAAAAATTGGTAATTCTGGATCTGAAGTGACCATAGGCCACAAGGATTTCATGCGTTTTTTAACTTGTTCACTTTTTAAGCTGAACTCACTGACCCATGGGATGGAATTGGTCATATCCTTGCTAGTGTTGGCCCTGAGTAGGTCTTCCCTATTATGGTTCAGAGCTTTTTTTCTGGGCCGCCCACAGTAATTTTTGGGGGTACCTCCTGTCACGGAATCTCTGTTCCATTTCATCTAGTTGTTGGTCCCGTTCCTCTTCCTCATTGCAAATCCTTCATACCCTCAGGAATTGCGAGTATGGCAATCCTGTGATGGTAGCAGCTGGATGGAAACTATTATATCTGAGGACCGTGTTCCGGTCTGTTGGTTTCTTGTACAGTTTAGTCAATATTAGCCCATCCCGCAGTCTAATGCGGATATCTAAAAAACAGATGTCATCCTTGCTAAACTTCATAGTAAATTTGACAGGACTATCAGACACGTTGTGCTTAGCAACCAAATCTACCAGGTCATTAATTACTCCACGCCAAAATAGCAGTAGGTCATCGATATACCTATAGTACAGAAATGTCCTCTGGGCGGCTTCAGGATTTGCAAAGAACAGTGTACTTTCAATCTCCCACAGAACTGAATTTGTGAACGAGGGTGCCACTGAGGACCCCATGGCACACCCCGTTAGCTGCCTGTAAAACGTGTTGTCAAACATAAAGAAGTTATGTGTGAGGGTATAATTCAGCAATTCCAGAAAATAATCAATGTCTGGTCCAGTGTATAATGTATTGCCTGTGACGAGCTGTCTCACTGTCTGCAAACCCAAACTGTGGGGTATGCAGGTGTAGAGGCTCGTGACGTCAATAGTGACCATAACTATATCAGATGGAACAGACCTGAGAGACAAAAACTTGTTCATAAAAGTACTAGAGTCCTTGAAGTGGGTAAATTACCCTGTATACACGGTTGCAGAAATGTTTCTAAATAAATCGCTATCAGTTCACACAGACAACCCCGGGCCGAGAGATGGGTCTTTCTTGAACTTTAACAAATTGAGCTTGTAATGTTCCACCTGCTCCTGTAATTTGTCTAACATGATTTTGGAGTCCCCGGAAGTCAGCACAGATGCATGGTCCTTTTCAAATTTAGATATTTGTTCCTTGGTCCTATCATGTTCCTTTGTGGATTCATCTATGACCAGCAATATCAAATCCATGGCACACTTATTAAGCACAGAGATCCATTTTGTGCAAAACTCCATGTTATAGCGGCCAATGGTGGGTACATTGTGTACTCTGAACCCTCGTGGCAATTGTTTGGCTGTATAATAGTCCGATAAAGTGCAACTGTGGTACAGGTAGTAAAACTCTCTTTTCTTGAGACGTAACAGCTCCCTATACGCCTCCTCATGCAAAGTCACAGGTATATACAGTATATATATATATATATATATTATATATAGTATATATTTTAGCAGTGTTTCTTTTCTTGTCTCAGCTACGTGAGGAGGTTATACAAAGGATTTAAGAAAAGGAATTATCGGAAGGTTTTCTTCTTTTCATCCAATAGTTCTCTTTGACTGGGAAGGTCAGATTCAAGAATACTAAATACTCTATGTACGTTTAAAAGGCCATTTAGTTATAACACAGGATTCCTCTAAACCTTCATCACTCAAAAATGTTACCACTGTTGCTTTAATTTATTTTTCAAGTTAAATGCTCAGTATTCAACTATATGACATCTATACTACCACTAGTTTTGTTTTTCATGCTTTTGATTTTTCCTCCTTGTGCTCAAATAGATTATAGAAAAAAGTATTTTTATTCTAGTGCATCCAATTTAAAGTTGGCAATGCTATATTAGAGGTCATTCTACGTTAAAGTATGTGACAGGTAATAGAACAAAAACATAAACCACTACATTGTATAATACTATCTCTATTTTAAATTATACAGTATACGATTGAGTATATTTAACCTATTGTAGATCCCAAGTATTAACACTTACAGGAGAGACATTTTATTGTGTTAAAGTTTTGCTTCTGGCTTTTGTACTACAGTTGTTAGTATACATTTAATGCAATATAATGGATTTAAATAAATAAAATAAACCTGACTATGGGCCTTATTCAGGTTTGTTAGCAAACTAAAAAAGTTAGTAATTGGGCAAAACCACGTTGCACTGCAGGTGGGGAAGATGTAACATGTGCAGAGACAGTTAGATGTGGGTGGTGTGTGTTCAAACTGAAATCTAAATTGCAGTGTAGAAATAAAGCAGCCAGTTCCTACCACGCACAGAAAAAATATTTAGGGACTTATGGCAGGGATGTTTGTAGACCATTTGGCTACCATTGCGAACGGTATAAAAAAAACCTCACCCCCCCATAGACATTTTATAATGCCCCCCCCCCAACATAAAAAATATCCCAGCGAGGGGACATGGCTTCGCTATAATGGGCCTGGCCTGTCTAAAATGGGAATCGCCTTGCAGGAAAATACTACCTTACACCAACATTTTTGACCCTGCACCAACTGTTATGCACACCAGTGCCTGCAGGAAAGTACTGGTGTCAGGACTGTTATGCACTCCAGTGCCTGCAGGAATGTACTGGTGTTTGAACTGTTATGCAAAACAAATGGACTTACAGACAGACTGGGGAATATGACATAACGTACACAGAAGGTGATAGGTTAACAAAATACACACAAAGTGAACAGAGAAGCCCAGAGGCTAAGGAACTGGGTATCTCCCTTGTATTAGAACTGCTCAGATGGGAAAAGCAAGATGTTGTGTTTTAATACGTAGAGAACCCGAAATGCTGTTGCTAAGGG
Organism: Pseudophryne corroboree; assembly: GCF_028390025.1. NCBI lineage: Eukaryota > Metazoa > Chordata > Amphibia > Anura > Myobatrachidae > Pseudophryne > Pseudophryne corroboree. The sequence goes on along the minus strand of NC_086448.1, from coordinate 438,420,657 downwards.
CAACAGCAAAACCCTAAAGGGTTACCAACGGGTGTGGCAGTAAACTCCTTGGTCAGAGATGGAATGATAGACACAAGGAGAGTCTCCACAATCCTAATTCTCACTTGCAGTGCACAGGTTCAGCTTACTGCCACTAAACTGACCCCTGACACCTAGCACAGTGAGACAGGATTAGACAGGCAAGTCTTAGAATACAGCCGCAAACTTGCTAAGTTCACAGAGTAGTAACAGAACCCCAGCAAGCTAAACGACTGACTCCAGTCTTACTGCTAGGTCTGGATTGGCAGAGTGTAATACCAAATCCCCAGACCTATTTGCAGTAAGCAACAAACAAATACAAAGCTACACAGTACTGGCTAACTTTCAGAAACTGACTAACCAACAAAGATTCAGCAGCATCTGCTTACCCTGAGAAGAGGCCTTATAAAGCAGGTGCTGTCCACGCCCCACTCAGACCTCACAGACTGTGAGCACAAAAACCAGCACCGGATCCCCTGCCATGCACAGAGCCTATAACCACTGCACAGCAAAAGAACCGAACCGGAGTATCAGCTGCGCTCAGGTCACTCCGCTAGCACTTGTCTCCCGGTTGCCATGACGACGTGGCAGCACAGGGCAGGAGACCCTAACAGTACCTCCCCTCTGACGAGGGGTCAAAGAACCCCTACCACCGGGTTTATCGGGGAACTGCGAGAAGAAAGAGCGTATCAGTCTGGGGGCATGAAGATCACAACTGCGCACCCACGACCGCTCCTCCGGGCCATACCCCTTCCAGTGCACCAAAAATGACAGCCGACCCCGAACCACCTTGGAGTCAAGAATCCTTTCAACAACAAACTCCCTCTGGCCACATATCAGAAGAGGGGAAGGTCTTCCACTGGAAGAAGGATTACTAATCGCCCGTTTTAAAAGGGAACAATGAAAGGTTTTATTGATACCCAAAGAACGGGGCAGATCTAACTGAAATGCCACCGGATTGATAACCCTGGTGATCTTATAAGGGCCGATGAACCGGGGGCCTAACTTATGAGATGGCTGTCTCAACTTCAAATTCTTGGTAGACAACCAGATGAAGTCTCCTAATTTGAAGCTGCAGGGTCTTTTCCGCTTATCAAAAACCCTTTTGGTCACTAATGACACAGACACAAGGGCTTTCTTCACTTTCCGCCAAATACCTCTAAGGACCGAAACCACAGAGGAACCACCAGGCGTGGAGTCCAGGGGGTCAAAAGAATTGGCCTTAGGATGATGCCCATACACACAAAGGAATGGAGAGATCCCTGTAGCAGAGTGAGCCGTGTTGTTATAGGCAAACTCCGCCATGGACAGATGAGCAACCCAGTCAGTCTGACACTTGGAGACAACACCTGAGGAACTGCTCCAAGGACTGGTTCACCCTTTCAGTCTGCCCATTAGACTGCGGATGGTAGCCCGACGACAAGCTGACAGAAATCTGGAGATCGGAACAAAATGCCCTCCAGAATTTGGCCACAAACTGGGATCCGCGGTCAGAGACCACATCAAGTGGCAACCCGTGGAGACGCACAACATGCAGCATAAATAATTCAGACAGGCGTCTGGCCGATGGCAGCCCAACCAGTGGAACGAAGTGCGCCATCTTCGAAAACCTGTCAACGACAACCCAGATGGCTGTCATCCCCGAGGATTTGGGCAAGTCCACAACAAAATCCATTGAAATGTGGGTCCATGGCTTAGATGGGATAGAGAGTGGATGTAATGGGCCAACCGGAACCCCTCTAGGAGTCTTATTTCGGGCACAGATGTCACATGCCCGAACCCACTGATCCACATCCTTAGCCACCGAGGGCCACCACACCGCCCTAGATAGCAACTCCCGAGTTCTGGCAATACCCGGGTGACCTGCAGACTTCTTGGCATGGAATTCCAGGAACACTCGCTGTCTTAACCTAGGAGGCACAAACAAAAGACCTACCGGAAGGTCTGGAGGAGCCTGCTCCTGTGCTCTAAGGACTAATGATAAGAAGTCCTGGGTAATGCCCACTTTAATACATGATGGGGAAACAATGGGCAACGGCTCCTCGGTGGTCTCCTGGATTGGAGCAAAACTCCGCGAGAGCGCATCAGCCTTGATGTTTTTTGACCCAGGGCGATATGTTATCAAAAAATTAAAGCGAGCAAAAAACAAAGCCCATCGTGCCTGCCTGGCATTGAGACGCTTCGCTGACTCTAAATATGCCAGATTCTTATGGTCAGTGAGAATTGAGACCACAAACTTAGCCCCCTCAAGCCAGTGTCTCCACTCCTCGAGTGCATCCTTAATAGCCAACAATTCCCGGTTACCCACGTCATAATTCATCTCGGCAGGCGAAAATTTACGGGAAAAGTAAGCACAGGGATGAAGGTGATTATCAGACACTCCCATCTGAGAAAGCACTGCCCCAATACCCATCTCAGAGGCATCCACCTCCACCACAAAAGGACGCTCTGGATCTGGGTGTCGCAGCACCTTGGCCGAAACAAATGCCCTTTTGAGACGGGCAAAAGCCGCTTTAGCCTCACAAGACCAGTGAGCAACATCCGCCCCTTTCTTAGTGAGTGCCACCAAGGGCGCCACTATAGACGAAAATCCAGCGATAAATCGTCTATAAAAATTCGCAAAGCCCAGGAAACGCTGAAGCGCCTTCAAACTAGTGGGCTGCACCCAATCCAGGACTGCCTGTACCTTGGAACCCTCCATTTGGAAACCTTCTGGGGAGATAATATATCCTAGAAATGCGATTTGCTGAACTTCAAATTCGCACTTCTCCAGCTTCGCCCCAAGCCGGTGGTCTCTGAGTTTCTGGAGGACTAAGCGTACATGCTTCCGATGTTCCTCCAGGGAATGGGAGAAGATTAGGATGTCATCTAAGTATACAACTAAGAATCTATCCAAATATTCCCTGAGCACATCATTCATGAAATCCTGGAAGACTGCCGGGGCATTACAGAGCCCAAAAGGCATCACCAAATATTCATAATGCCCTGAGTGGGTATTAAAGGCAGTCTTCCATTCATCCCCCTCTCTTATTCGGATTAGATTGTACGCACCGCGTAGGTCAATCTTAGAAAAAATGGTGGCAGTACGAAGCTGGTCAAACAAGACCGAAATGAGAGGCAGTGGGTATGAGTTTTTAATCGTGATACGGTTCAATTCCCTGAAGTCGATGCAGGGTCGCAACGAACCGTCCTTTTTACCCACGAAGAAGAACCCCGACCCAACTGGAGACTGTGAAGGTCTGATAAATCCCTTAGCCAAGTTCTCCTGAATGTACTCTGCCATAGCCTGAGTCTCAGGACGTGACAGGGAGTACAACCTGCTCTTGGGAAGCTTAGCATTTGGCAACAAATCAATGGCACAGTCATAGGGGCGATGGGGAGGTAGTACCTCTGCAACTTTTTTGGAGAACACGTCCGCAAAATCTGCATAACACCCTGGCAATCCTGGCAAACTTAGCTGCGAGAGCCTGACTGGAAGGCTCAAGCAACTCCTGAAACAATCAGTACCCCAACTAAGAATCTCCCCAGAGACCCAGTCAAATTGAGGATTGTGGGCCCTTAACCAGGGTAACCCCAACACCAATGGGGCAAAAGTACAGACAGTCACATAAAAGGACAATTTTTCAGAGTGTGTGGCTCCAATAAACAAAGAAATCTGGCTAGTGCAAGAGGTAATTTTACCTTGGGATAATGGTTCCCCGTTTAACCCACAAATCTCAATTTCCGATGCCAAGGGTACTAAGGGAACAGAGTGTTTCAGGGCGAATTGGCGGTCCATAAAAACCCCGTCGGCCCCACTGTCCACAAAGGCCTCAGTCTTGACAGTTTGACCGAGGATCTTCAAGGTCACCGGAATGATAAAAGTCTTCTTGGGAAATTCTGACTTCTGGCCTGACAGGATATTTCCCATCACCCTCAGGCCCTGAAGTTTTCCGGCTTTTCTGGGCATGATACTACCACATGACCTTTATTCCCACAGTACAAACACAACCCCTGCTGTCTCCTCCGCGTCTTCTCACGCGAGGAGAGGCGGGTAGCCCCAATCTGCATAGGCTCCTCTGAAAATTCCTCAGAGTCTGAGGTTCCCTTGGGAAGGAAGGAAATCTCAGTCTCCCTTTCAAGCCTACGCTCTCTCAGCCGTCTATCCACCCGGATGGATAACTGCATGAGCTGATCCAAGCTATCAGGCAAGGGATATTGTACCAGTTGGTCCTTTATCTGGTTAGAAAGACCTCTTCGGTACTGGTGTCTCAGGGCTGGGTCATTCCACTGGGTATCATGGGCCAACCTCCGAAACTCCGTACAGTAAACCTCAACTGGCCTTCGCCCTTGCTTAAGGATCGAAATCTGAGCCTCGGCTGAGGCCGTCTTGTCAGGGTCATCATACAACATGCCCAGTGCCGTAAAAAAAGCATCAACACTTTTAAGCGACGGACAGTCAGGCTGCAACCCATATGCCCAGACCTGTGGGTCTCCTTGTAGCAAGGAAATCACTATGCCCACCCGCTGAATCTCCGACCCAGAAGACTGAGGCCTAAGCCGGAAGTATAGCTTGCAGCTCTCCTTGAAACAAAAGAACTGCGAGCGATCTCCAGAAAAACGATCCGGGAGATTTACTTTCGGCTCCTTAACCCCTGCAGGTGCTGCTGCTGCGGGAGCTCCGCCAGCAGCCTGGGAGGTGTGCATTTTAATGGACAAATCATTAAATTGTCGAGTCAGGACCTGCACCTGATCGACCACCTGTTGCAACGTATTTTGAGGGGTATGCTCCATATTCCCACAAAATTTCAACAGGAGTATTAGGCTGCTGAATATGTTATGCACACCAGTGCCTGCAGGAAAGTACTGGTGTCAGGACTGTTATGCACTCCAGTGCCTGCAGGAATGTACTGGTGTTTGAACTGTTATGCAAAACAAATGGACTTACAGACAGACTGGGGAATATGACATAACGTACACAGAAGGTGATAGGTTAACAAAATACACACAAAGTGAACAGAGAAGCCCAGAGGCTAAGGAACTGGGTATCTCCCTTGTATTAGAACTGCTCAGATGTGAAAAGCAAGATGTTGTGTTTTAATATGTAGAGAACCCGAAATGCTGTTGCTAAGGGCAACAGCAAAACCCTAAAGGGTTACCAACGGGTGTGGCAGTAAACTCCTTGGTCAGAGATGGAATGATAGACACAAGGAGAGTCTCCACAATCCTAATTCTCACTTGCAGTGCACAGGTTCAGCTTACTGCCACTAAACTGACCCCTGACACCTAGCACAGTGAGACAGGATTAGACAGGCAAGTCTTAGAATACAGCCGCAAACTTTCTAAGTTCACAGAGTAGTAACAGAACCCCAGCAAGCTAAATGACTGACTCCAGTCTTACTGCTAGGTCTGGATTGGCAGAGTGTAATACCAAATCCCCAGGCCTATTTGCAGTAAGCAACAAACAAATACAAAGCTACACAGTACTGGCTAACTTTCAGAAACTGACTAACCAACAAAGATTCAGCAGCATCTGCTTACCCTGAGAAGAGGCCTTATAAAGCAGGTGCTGTCCACGCCCCACTCAGACCTCACAGACTGTGAGCACAAAAACCAGCACCGGATCCCCTGCCATGCA